>NC_134836.1:91186801-91489832 GCF_004210375.1 Tachypleus tridentatus
CGATGTGTCTGTAGATCAGCACTATCTTCGTCCACAGTTACTCCAATAACTACCTAAATAAAGCTTCGTATCCTGAAAACCACGACAGAGCGCCCACCCCTGTCACTTTGGCTCCGCTAGCTTGAGGGTGAGGGTATGAACATACTTTCAAACATGTTACCTCGATGAGGAGAATTTTCATACATGGTACCCCCGTAGGAGAAGGAGTGGGAACAAAGTGTGTGATGCCATACACTCGCAGAATCTATTCTTTATCTCCATCAAACACGGGTTACCTTCTGGAGACGACTTAGCCTCCGGATACGTTTGCTGAGTTAATTCCTGCCATCTCCATAACTCTGGAAGAAGCCAGTTATTAGAAGATGGTATAATTCTATTTTAAATAGTCATTTCCTGAATTAACCTTAAACAAAGTAAAACGGTATCAATATGTATTTAATATAATTTACCGTTTCTAAAATGGAGGATCTAATAAACAGTTTGAATGCAGGATACAAAATACATAAGGGATGATTCATACAACACTACAAGGCTGACAGAGAAACGGCAGAATATGATAAACAACAAAAAAAATAATTACTGTAAGGTTAATTCTAAGAAATAAATGGAATTGGGCTGGGCATGTAGCAAGGTGTACAGTAAGATGAATGGAATAGCAGGCTAGGATAGCGAAAAGACCTAAAGGAAGACAAAAGAGAATATAGAGAGACGATATAATGGCGGAAACAGAAATCAGATGGACGCGATATGCTAGGAATAGGAAATACTGTACCGGTCTGACGGAGAGCTACATTCAACTACAGCTTAAATAAGTAGATAGACTGTTCCTAAATCACTCAACCTTATAATGAACACGTGGCATATACCACGCAAGTGATGCAATTTCAATTTGTTTATAATTAAGGATAGAGGTACACAATGAGCTATCTGTGTCCTTTCCACTACGGATATCGAAAACATGTTTCTAACAGTTTAAGTCCGCGGACATGCCGCCATGCCACTGGGGTACTTGCAGTTTCGAAAGTCACCATGTTAGATGCAATAAAGGTAATCGGTAATCGAAACTGGTTAAAAATACGATTTCTGGCACTCTTTCGCTAATTAAACCAATAAGGCCCGGCATAGCCAGGTAGGTTAAGGCGTGCGACTCGTAATCTGAGGGTCGCGGGTTCGCATCCCCGTCGCCCTAAATATGCTCGCCCTTTCAGCCGTTGGGGCGTTATAATGTGGCGGTCAATCCCATCATTCATTGGTAAAAGAGTAACCCAAGAGTTGATGGTGGGTGGTGATGACTAGATGCCTTCCTTCTAGTCTTACACTGTTAAATTAGGACGGCTAGTGCAGATAGCCCTCGAGTAGCTTTGAGCGAAATTAAAAAAAACAAAAAAATAAACCAATTAATGTTTGCCATCTCTGGTGAAAAATTGCAACGATTTTGAATATTGTTTTCAAAAAATTCTTGGTACTGTTGAATAGTCTCTCGCAAGCTAGATCTTGAATGAAAATATTGCTATTATTTTTCTTATCAGTTATCGATACCTCCAGTAGCATATGTCATATTCCTTCTTAGAATTATACAATTTGCGACGTTTTGTCAACTTGTCCAAATCTTGATACGCAGCGTGTGTCCTATTACGTATTGATGAATACCCTTGGCAGGACACTATACATCTAGGCAGACAGGAACAAAATGTATGATTAATTAGCAAAGACAAAAATTTCACATTACGAAATAAATCATGAAAAATAAGAGTAGAAATGAATTACCCAATCATTGCAATTTCAGCAATGAGAGGCTGAAGGAGAGAGTATAATAATGGCACTAAATTAATCTTTCAACGTATTTAATGAACAACTGTCTGGAACAGACCCCTAGCGGTATAGCAGTAAACAACTTGTTTTATTTATTGCATTTCGCGCATACTTACTTAATGTCCTTAGCGCTAACTATTCTTAACTTGGTAGCGAGACACATTTTTTCGACAAATCTTTTAGGCTGACGATTACAGTATAATGTCTCCATGTTTGATGACGGGATTTAAACTCTCGACCCTTAGATTACGAGCTGAGCGCCCTAAACACTGGGACTTGCTGGACTATAAATATTATCACTATTTAAGTCACTTGAATTTTGCTTTCAGCCACAAGTAGATTTCCTTTAGTAAATTAATAAGATATAGAATTTTTTCACGTCGTAAACTCCAAGTTTGTTTTGAATTTCCATTAAAGCTATACGCGGGATACCTGCGGTAGATAGCCGTGCTTAACTTAACAGTGTAAGACTGACCGCCACATTGTAACGCTCACACGAGTGAAAGGAGCGAGCATGTTTAGTGTGACGGGGATTCGAACTTCTGACTCACAGATTGCGAATCAAGCGCTCTAACCACCTAGCCTTGCCGCGCCGCGTACACTCTAAAAAACAACTTGTTCACTATCTTAATGACGGAAGTATTTCCTTTACGTCTTCAGTATAATACTATAGGAAAACGTAAAAGCAAAATGCCATTAAATTTTTGTTCAAGGATATCGTAAGGGGCAATTTAACCGATAACATTGTTTTTATGTTCACGATATAAATTAAGATCTATTAGAAAAACTATATAATAACGGAGTCATTTCCTTCCGTGATTATTAACGTTATCATTTTTGTTCAGACGTCGTTAGTGATTATGGATTTATTTTTACTTATCCAATTCTCTTTAAAAATGTACTTGCACTCTGTCCTCGTTAGGGCAACGTTTACAACTAATTTTGCTAAACGTTACGTTTTAAACGAATATAACCCCATATAGTATATCTATAAATATATTTTTCGAATTAAACATCGTTATCAGAGGTGATTCTAGCCAGGCTCATCAAGATAATTTTTAGATATCATTTTATATTCTGTAACTTAATAGGAAAATAAAACTATAGTGACTTGATTGTATTTACAAACGAAATTTCTTAGCTTATTTTGCCTCTACATCACATTTATGTATGTTAATAGAAAATGGTACATATTGTAACTGCTTATTAAAACATGTTACATAAACGCGTTTGATTTTTGTTTTTCAAATGGTGCTTTAAAGTTAGAAGACTCCTTTAAACAATGTACATTTAGATACGAAAATTAAAAATATTTATAGACATAATTCATTGATTCTCAAAGCACTTGTTAATAAAAACGGATTGTTTGGAGGTAAAACGAACTTATTGTTATGCATTTAACTTAATACCTACGTTCTTTTCAGTTTGACGCATGTGACGTATATTGTTGGATATGTATTGTGCATGTCCCGCCTGTTCTCTAAATTTTTTGAAGATTCTAGAGAACAAGAGTCGACAATACATGTTTTACAAAAATATTAATAATAGCGTATGTTCGAATATTGTTGAACATTCGAGAATCTCGCATAATGAGTATATAAACAGACGCGTCAAAAGACAGAATATTTTTTTTGGTTAGCTACAATCAATATACTATAATGCTCGGAAGTTATTGTTGTTAACGCTTATTAATGGAAAAGATATAGAATTTGATAAGAAACGTTTATAGATTTCGATTATTATAAAGTTCAGTGAATTAACTGCGGACTTTAGTATTTCTACGAGGACAATAATATTCTCATCGGTAGAAAGTTTGCTTTCAACCGGTGTGAAGCCAGCCGAGAAAAGATAGCTAGCTAGCTTAAATGAGATCAGCACTATCAATTCAGAATTAATTTGCTCGTCGTGGACCTGAACCATCGTTCAGTTCTAGGCTAGATAGGAGTCTCAGAATAGTTTGTAATTTTGTAAAAGTCTTGTATATAAAGTAATAACTATTTTTAATAATAGTTATTATAAATTGTATTGTTGATTGTATATTAAAATATATTTGTGTTAAAAAATTGTGTATATCAATCTAGTTGGCAAATATCATAAATTTGATACATATTAACATTTAATTAATTTTTAAATTGAAATAAAAATTCCGGCTCTTTGAAATCGTAATACCTAACATAATAAATCGGAGACTGATTCGAGATAAATCGTAATACGTAGCAGGCTTTTAAGGTAAAAAAACTGCATGGAATTTGTCACTAAATCGGAGTGTAGTCTTGAAGCAAGAGGCTATAAAGAATTTGCATTAGATACCAAAATATTATTCTAAAGTAATGTCACACATAAATATTATCATTTTGTTTCCGTTGATAATTACAAAAAAAGAGTATACATTGCATTCATGTTGTTCAGAGAATTATTTTAGACAATAATAGATTAGATTGTCACTATAAAACTTTCAGGCATCGCAAATATATAAAAACACTCACGTACCAGAGTATCAGGGTTTGAATTTGTGTTTGAGACAGAAACTGCTGATAATTATTATGTTCTCAAGTAACAAGCAGTGTTAATTTAAAGCTACAAATAAACTTTAGAACACATACTAATGAAAATAAAATAAAGATCACTATATCACACGTAATCGTGCATTTAGAAGCAAATTACATTACCTTTAGTTAAAATCGAAAAATTTACACTTCTTCAAAAAAAATATTTGAATAAATTGCAAGTCATGGTGGTGTATACTATATTACCTTTTGACAGAAGAATAACAGCCCACAACATAAATTACACTATGGGTATTCACAACACTATCTCTGCTTTGGACACACCGGTAAAATCTAGCCTAAACGTTTAATGTTATGATCTCCAATAAAGCTTATCGATCGAGCCACCTTGAAAACCCTTTGAATGAAGTGTAATATAAATGAATGTTAACCGTAATAATAGTACGGTTAGATTTTTTTCTATTACACTATGTAATACAAATTTTGTTCCTGGATAGTATGCGTTACTTCTTAATTGTTTATGTTGTAAAAGAACAGAAAATAGTCATTATTCCCTTCAAACTTTGCTTTAGTGACCTGAGTAATGAAGTTTAGAAATTAACCTATTTTCTATTATAAAAACGGGCAAATTTGCACATTTTCATTTACATAAGGTCTGAATAAACAAGATTTACATGTATTTATACTAAAGTTATACAAAAATATTTAGAAGTGAGTAGTTTCTCGAGATTTGCGACTGTAATATAAATCACTTTCACCTATCAGCCCCCAATATAGTTTCTCATCATGTTTTCATTAAACGCTCCCAGGTCACGAAAGCAATGTTTGAAGATAAAAGTATGTCTTTTCCATTTACTTTAGGCATAAGCAACTAGGAAATAACATTCTCTGCCCAGGAACAAGAAAAAGTAAAAATTGTGTTACATAGTATTATTAAACTTAAAAATGAGGCTGAATTTTATTATATACCGTTAGAATGTGTAGCACATCAGACACACATTAAGTCTTGGGATTAATAAACGAACTGACCTCATATTAATACTTCTTCTGTAGCTAAACTAATTATAATTTGTAGTTGCGAAATGAGGAAAACTTGTGTATCCGGGGAGTAACACCATAGTGACTAATTTGCTGAACGCTTTATAATACAAATCACTGGAAAGCTAAAGTTGTATATGTATACCTGCAGAGTTGTAATTCCAGATGTCGTTGTATGTAGGAAGTGATGAGTCATCCAAATTAAACGAAAGATAACATTGTAAACGCATCCATTTGTGACAGTTTAACTGAGCAAGAACGAATGTGAGTGAATATAAAGAGAAGAATGTTGCATCGTTTTAACTTTATGAGCAGAAATTGTCGAAATTCGGATGTTGACTTACTAACATCCTTGTAAACCTGCTTAGGTGCATTCTAGTGATAATATGGAGCATTGTTTTACGATTCTACTTAGATATAAGCACTGTTACATAACACTAAGAACAGTAACTTCATGTGTATATTAGGTTGAGGAATAATTCGTGAGCGTTTTTAAATAATTTCATTCAAGCATTACATGCAAGACTATACAATACTTCAATGCATGAACACATTACACCCAAAACATTTATTATGATACTTTATTTCATGTAATACCTAGGTATATAGAATGCATTGTTTTAAACGAAATTGCAAGAAATTAAATGCGAAAAGCAGATGGTGTCGAAAATGCTCGATTTTGTCCACTTGACATTCCATTTAATGAGCTGAAAATGAAAGCAAAAATTAAAGACACATGAAAATCAAACACACCATCTATTAGAGCAAAAAATTATCTACCAAATGACATGAACTATTTTGCGAAAGCGTTTCATTTATGAATATATTTTTTAACTTGAAAAAACGCTCACGAATTATTCCTCAACCCAATATTAAATTAAAAGAACATAGAAGTAAAAATGCCAGAAATGGTGTTCTTCATTTTTTCCTTGTTAAAGTGGCAAAACATACAGTAAACAAAGGGGTGATTGATTCGACAAAAGTCCACTCGTACCTGACAATATCGTTATGTTTGTTTTCAGTTATGTGTAAACCTACTCAAGGGTTATCTGCGCTAGCTGTTCCTAATTTAGGGTTAGTGAATTAGAGGAAAGGCAGCTAATCAATACTACTCTCCGCCAACTCTTGGGTTACTCTGTTATCAGAGAATAGTTTGATTGATCACACATTACAAAGCTACCATGGCTGAAAATACTAGCATATTCCATGAAGATTAAATCGAATTCACGATTCTCAGGTTGCAAGTCGAGCGTCTTAACTACAGTATCTTGATAGTAATATTAACAAGGGATTGGTGAAAACTGTAACAGTCAAATCTTAATAGTTCTTGTGAACATTTTTGAAAGGTTTAATAATGGATAGTTCTTCTCAGCCATTACTTTAAAATTAATGACTTAAAAGGTTTAGGAACAAACAGAAAATATGAAATTGGTGAAAGGCTTAGTGGTTTAAATCACATCTGGGGCAGAATCTTATTTGTAATGAAATTTAAAATGTTGTACTATATTAAATGTCCAAGAGATGTCAAGTTAAAATAAATACACATTAAAAGATTATCATAAATATTACTTTTTCTTCAATCGTCTGCTTGCTGTTTTTAATAATTCAAAAAGAAACAAACAAGCTACAAAGTTCAGGATTTTCCCGAAGATTAAAATTTATAATTGTTTATAAAATGTTATGTAACTTCATAGAATTAAGGGACTGTTAGGTATAGAATCTCTATATGTGTATGCACAATCATTGGTCAATAAATTTCGCCTGGCATTGTCTGATGGTTAAGACGCTCGACTCGTAATCTGAGGGGCGCGGATTCGAATCCCCGCCACACCAAACATGCACGCGCTCTTAGTTGTGGGGGCGTTATAATGTGACGGGCAATCCCACTACTCGTTGATAAAAGAGTAGCCCCTGAGTTAACGGTGGGTGGTGATGACTAGCTGCTTTCCCTCTAGTTTTATACTGCTAATTTAGGGACGGCTAGCAAAGATATTTCTCGTGTAGCTTTGCGCGATATTCTAAAACAAACAAATTTTCTTTCTTATTTAACAGTATTGTATTGCATTGTAATCACATTACAATATTTACTATATCAAAAGTTTTAAAAATAGCATTTTAAAGACACTTTGTATACCTTATGGTTTATCAAATTCCCAATAGGTCAAAGTTTTATAGCGTTTTAGCTTTGTCAGCTTTTACAAGTAAACTATTGTTCGTTTTTTGAATTTCGCGCAAAGCTACACGAAGGCTATATGCGCTATCCGTTCCTAATTTTGCAGTGTAAGATTAGAGGGAAGGCAGCTAGTCATCACCACCCACCGCAAACTCTTGGGCTACTCTTTTACCAACGAATAGTGGGATTGACCGCACATTATAACGCCCCCACGGCTGATAGGGCGAGCATGTTTGGTGCGACGGGGATTTAAACCCACGACCCTCAGATTACGAGTCGAACTCAAGTAAACTAATATAGTTAAATGTATTTTTACACTTCCTAGTTTTTAATCTTGTAGCTATACATTTGATAACGGTAAGTTTAGGGTTATTTCAAATCTTAAGAAAGCATTGGTATCACTAGTCTTATGTCTTCTTATACAAGTAATAAACTTTCCATAACCATTTTTAAAGTAGACTGTTATATCAGCTTGGTGTAAAATTGTGTAAGAAATTACGAGTGGTGATTGTTGAAATATAAAAAAAGATCTGTATTGTAGTTTAAACCACTGAAGAAACAAGATGGTAACTACATACATATATATATATATATAAATATATACTGTTGGTAACTACATATATATATATTTAAATATATACTGTTCGAGATACAAAGTTTCGAGCAATACGTGATTCATGATGACGAAAAACCCACTTGAAGTAAAAATGAATCTCAAGACGGCTTTTACAGGTATATGTACACACAAATAAACTGAGAATTTTGTAAAAAGTAAAAACGAGTAGTTGACACAAATTATAAGAAAATATTTATTAAAAAGTAATAAAGGTTAGATAAATACATAATTTTCTCTATGAATATTGTAATCGAAGTTAAAACTAGAAACAGAAATATTAAATAATGTATAACGTTAATTTTTCTCATCTGGGTTGATAGTTCTCAGGTCTAAAAGATTTGGTTTCCTTGTAGCTCGTGTTTGTATATGTTTGTAAAAACTTCCTTCAAAACAAGTATTTTAAAATGTTCAAGGGCAAAGGTTGGATAAATTAAGGTGTAGAGAGGCACTGGTTTATCTGTTTTACAATTTATTATGTCTCTGAGATGTTCTCTAGTCCGTAATGCTAATGATTATTAATGAACGTGTCGTTCCACATTTGGCTGTTAGAAGTGTTTATAGAAAGGCATCCACAAGTTCTTTACAGCTATCCTGAAGAGTAAGGCTCTATTTCCTGAAGACATAATTTGTCATAAAGCACGGCAGTCTTTCTCTCACATAATTATTTTCCAACCTATGTTACATTTAACAAACAAGACTCGTTGTATAATCGCCTTGTTGGAAAAGCCTTTGATACATTTTGTGTTTCAAAATGTTGGCCACCCAGTGGCTCAGCGGTATGTCTGCGAACTTACAACGCTAAAACCGGGTTTCGATACCCGTGGTGGTCAGAGCACTGATAGTCCCTTGTGTAGCTTTGTGCTCAATTGAAAACAACGACAACAACCGAATTGTTGTGCAATGTAGGCCTCCCATTATATATTGATCGGGTTTATACAATCCGTGGTGTTTATAGTGAGCTAAGTTACACTATTTTTTTTTCTTACATGGTTTGAACACCAACGTGTAATGTTTAAATAATATAGATCAACTATCTTAAAAGGCCATTGGAATGACAAATTAATCAGCTACCTGATGAAAAGTTTTTTTTTTAAGCAGGATTCTCCATATTTGTCCAACCCTTCTATGTAGCTGAGGATATAAGACGTCTCTTAAGTAGTACATTTTTTGTTTTAATTTTCTAAAATGTACATTTATTACATATCTAGAGAATACATGAACATTTTTCTGTTTGGTGTCACAACATGAAGAGAACAGACTGAATTTATTTCGACGACATTTTGGCATAGAAACTCAGGTAGAACCACAAAAGCCAACTCTTGGGCTACTTTTTATCAACGAATAGTGGAATTGATCATCACATGATAATGAACCCACGGCTGAAAAGATGAATATGTTTGTTGTGACGGGGATTTGAACTTGTGATCCTCGGATTACGAGTCGAGCGTCTTAATCACCCAGCCATGCCGGGCCGAGGTCAGTTTTAATTAGATATAGTCCAACGAACGGTTCTATTTTGACTTCTGCGAGGGAAGACTGAACGTAATTAGGAGATCGATATCGAAATCGAAGAAGTCGATACAAAATGAAAGTAACATTTAATGCCACATCACATGAGTACCCACCCGTAGACAGGAGGAATGGATCGTATTTACTGCTCAGAATAGAAGAAGAATAGGGCCCGCACCCTGATCGTAGCATTATGTTTTTAAGCCAGGATCAGTAGTGTATTATAAGAATAATGGTTGTACCTCACTATTTGGTCAAACACAAGTAGCCCGAAAGTTGACGCAGAGTGCTGTTAACTGTCTTTTCTTCCTCTAGTCTGTCACTTCAAAATTATTGACGGCTAAGCCAGACAGCACATGAGCATAGCTTTGTGTGAATATCCGAAAACAAAGCAAATTCATGTAAATACTACGATACATATTATATACAATATTCAAATTACTTTTCTTATTAATCACTTAAACAGTATAGACCCATATTTCATTGTTATTTTATCCGTTATTTTTATCAATGTATAAGAAAATCTGGTTTTATGCTCTTATAAATAAACAATCTAAAAATGCTGTTACAGACGTTTAAGAGTGTAAATAATCAGTTATGTGATTATACAGATACGCAGGAAGTATTACCTGAAAGTGTATCACTCTTTGATCTATAACGCGAATTTATCACCACTGTGGTTCTGACATAAATATACAGATATGTAACCACTAAGGAGGATCTTACTGATGAAATCTCTAATAATATGTAGCATCGCCTTTGGCTTTGGTCTGATGAGCTGTTTCTAGTATGCAAGATGAGTTCTCAGCTTTATTTTAATAGTTGTTGAGTGCAACTCGTTTCTTCGATGTTTTTAAAGATCGGCCATTTTACTGATGAAAGCTCTAATACTATGTAGCATCATCCTTGGTCTGATGAGCTGTTTCTTTTCTGCGAGGTTGGTTCTCAGCTACATTTTAATAGTTATTGAGTACAACTCGTTTCATCGATGCTTCTAAAGATCAGCCATAAGCTATAGTGCTTTGTTGGTTCAACATACTGCCCTATTGCTCAAAACAAGCACACTTTGTCAGCTGTTGGATGATTGTCTCATGGTTATATAAGATACTATAATATGCAAAAGGTCTAAAGAAATAAAGGCTTCTTGTACAACAAACTGAAGAACATATCGAAAAATTCCATATCTAACCCCTTACGACAAAAACAACACAATTACCAAATATTTATTTAGTTATCAGCTCTTGTGGTTCGTTCAGTCCGCTAAATTTGTGACCATACCTAATAAAGATCCCACTGCTACGTAACTCCGAATCAATTAGAAACATCTTGAGGTGATTTGCGACCTGCAAAAATATAGCCGTCAACAGGTGCCTACATTCACAAAAGGTACTTGAAATAGAATTCACAAATAGTACCCATTAACATGGTGCCACATGAAGTGCAGTAGAATTTCAGATCTTCGTCGCAAGTGAATATTTATTATACTCTAACAGCACTTTTAACCACCTGAATTTAACATGTAAACTTTTTACAGTTACGGAATTCGCGATATGTTATCATCTTTCACACACTTTAACACTGTTTGTTACTCTACATGTGCATTTTAATACACATTGAAGGATGTCTATTGTCGGAAAGTGTACATGATTACTGAAACAAAACCCAACTTGATGTATATATGATATATACAAGTGTGACTAAAAATAACTTCGGTAATCTAGTTTTAAGTATTATATATATAGTAAGTAGAAATTATGTAGTTTATGAATATTTAACATTCTAGGCCAATTTTATTGCACGACTTTCAACAGATTTGTTTGACTAGAAATTCAGCTCCTGAAGCATATGCTGCTCTTTAATATAACTATATTTTCTTACAGTGTCGATCAAATTGTATGTAATGTATGTATAATACTATGAATCACTAATTAAGTAACTAAAGCCTTGAAACAGAATGTGTATTTCCAACCTTTTGATGTTGAATTACATTTGAAACATTTAGAAACTTTTCAAGGGCCTCCCTTTTCATGCATACAACTTGGTAATTGATTTAAGAGGCTTTAGGTTTCGTGATGTAAAGCAGTAGTAATTTACTACCAAGGATGGTTATTGTGTATTCTGATATGCACAGATTCGCTATGAAGTAAGTAAATCGCTGATATATACTGTATCATTTCAGACTAAACTTCTCATTAGTGTCGCACTGCAGGGAACGACCATAAAGTGTTGTAACTTATGTAGAAATACAGAAAATTCTTGTATCTTGATAGCCATGTTTAGGCTAAGAAAGCTTCACAAACTAATAAAAGAAATTTATACAATTTGTTATTGCTCCCATATTGGTTTAAACGCTTTATAATTAATAAGATTGTTTTGCATAGAGAAAAAAAAAAAGGTTGAAGTAACACACATTTCTCTGAAACTAAATAATTAAAAATATATTGAAGACACAATATGTCACATTAGATGACTACATTAATACAACGTATAGTTTAGTGTACTTTACGATTAATTAAACTTTCTTATGACAATTTATGTGAATTGAAATTTACTCTCACTCGAAGCTAGTAAAAATTACAATAGCGATCCATCACAACACAAATAACCATGGTATTCTGACCCTATTTTAAAGAAAAAATGTATATTTTAAGACCGTTTTCAAACACAGCCACAAAGACTTTTTTCTGTGTCACTTTTCTTACGTTTGTTTTTCTGTCAGTAATATAAAAACATTTCGGTAAATGTATATAATTTGTGCAATATTTTATTTAGTCCTGACCGAAAATTTCTAACATCACAGTAATGAACCCAGCTTGTTAGTGATATACACTGTGTATTACTTCAAAACGAAATGTAGTTGTTTAACTGTAGCTTTAACGAGCTAATTATGATAGAGCATGCGAAGCATAGACTGGAAATCACTTCAAAGATTGCTTTAAAATACTTTCAAGTAGGTCGTCAGTTCTACTGGGGATTAAAAGAACTGATATTTTAATCCTCAATCATATGTGTTATTTTTGTGTTCCCCTCTAAAAGTGTGTTTTTTCAATATTTAAAACTTCTAATCTTTACTGGTATTTGTAATCTGTACAACGTTTCAAAACCAGCTTAAATCTAAAACATAATTTGTTAACAATTTCAATTACTTATAAGGAATGGATTATCAACTAGCTTTCACAGTACACCACAAGAATACTTGACTGTATGAAATAAGAATGATGTTATTAAGCACTGGATTTTTCCTGCTTAATGAAGTGAGTTTCTGTAAGCATCAGTTTCAAAGGTTAATAACCAGTTAATAGTCCAAGGAGTAAATTGGATACAATATCTTACAAGGTATGCGTATTAAAAAAATGTTATCTTACGTTTTATAGTTCTTATACCATATAGTAGATTAACTTATTAATTGTGTATAAATGTATACGCTACATCATATTTACAGACGGATCAGTGGTAAATTTATGGACTTACCACGCTATAATCCGAGGTTGGATTCCCTGTGTTGGACAAAGTGCAGAGATAGTATCGTACACTAGTAGACTGGTAAGAATACTTGATTGAACTAGGAAAGCTGATTTACCTGGGACAAAAAAAAATGTTATTCTTAAAGACATTGTCTTCGAATTTACAACATTAAAATCAGGGATTCGATTCCCCTCGGTGAACACAGTAGATAGTCTCACGTGGCTTTGCAATAAAAAAATACACACACTTAAAGATATTTGTTATATAATTATATATTTATGTAGTTACATCGAAAGATAGATAAATGTAAAGAATATTTCTCCTACATGTATATTAATGAAATAGCAACAAACATTCACGAATGGCATAATATTTAAAGAGAAATATTTTTTTCTTCTATTGTCTGTAGTCATGCCAAACTGGAGACAACTGTTATTTTTAGTTGTCTTTACTAACGATGACAACATAACGCTAAATAGGCGTTTTAGAGCCTTATCGAACACTGTAGTTATCTCAATCAAGAACATTTGAAGCTAGCTATTTGATGAAGCAAAACCTTATAAATACTATACAAACAGATTCTAATGTAAACACAACACGTGCAGAGGTTTGCATTTTCGTTTTACTATCGCTTAAAATGCATAAATATAGTAGATACCTGAAAAATAAGTAAAGATTTATTTTTTCGTTACATATATATACATAGGGTTAATAAAAAATAACAAAAATACATTATAGAATGATTTAAAAAATTCATGAGCACGTGAACCACGTGCACCAAGTTAGTAGACACATAACTTCAGGAAGCCATGGTTGTTATTTTTTTGACTTTATGACAAATATATTGCTAGAAATAAAATTAAATGTACACAGAGTTTTAAAACAAACCAGAACAATTAAAAGGAAATCGACGTAAATACGTTTTCGTACAGTTATTTCTAATGTCCAATTGATTTTACGGAAACATTCATACTGACTCGATTTGGTTTTTGGAAAAAATAAATCCAGCAAAAGTGTGACACATTTTCATTCGACGTGAAGGTTTGTAAATAAAACGTGTGAAAAATAGAAGTTTATGCCTTAAAGGGACGTTTCTGTAACAATAGCACTTAAATTAATTTGAATACTTAAACCAAATCATCAAAGTAATTTAAGTACTTTTTGTTGACGGTGTTTACTACTGGTAAAAGAAGATCTTGGATTTTTGTTTTAACTTCAAACTAAAATTCGTCATTTAAAAAAATCTTTTACTTTTTAATATTCCAAACTGGACGTAACTGTCAGAGTTTGAGAAAAAATCGTTGAATATCTACACAATCGAATAAAACTAAATGTATAAATAAAGACTTCTTGAATACATAATTTATTCTACGTGAAATACGTTTAAAAAAACTAAAAACCCTTGGGAATAAATATACACTAAACAGAAAAACGTTTTGGAAAATGATTAATACCAAATGTAAACATTTTTCTTCACCTATAACAAAATCGATGCGTATTACTTATAGACGTCTGCTTCTCTCCAACACAGTTATATAACATAGAAGTAAGTTAAACAACATTTCAAAGCCTCACAAATATATTTATATATTGTGTGGCTAAATTATTGGCTGAACGGCAGGTCAAGTAAGTGGAATGTTAGGACATTCTACGAAAACTTTCAATATGTTCAAGTTTGGCTTTCAAATATTTTCTTTTCTCAAAAACTACTCTCTGTTGTCAAATGATACACAAGAGCGTCAAAATGTGTGGAAAAGAGCAAGAGATTTAAAATTTTATTTTCAAGATTAAAAGTAACACATGCAATTATTATGAAAAAGATTACTGTTGTTTAACACTTTGTATTTCATAAAAAACTTATGTTTACGATATGACTTCTTGTATGAAAACAAAAAATATAGACAAAACTGTTGTTGAACATTTTGTATTTTATAAAAACATATGTTTGCGAGATGACTTATCATGTGAAAACAAAAATATAGATAAAACTATTAAAATATCAGTGTTAAGTCTTAAATCTATTATACGACTTCAATCAATGAAACCTACCTCTTTCTTTAAAAATAAACACAGTAACTGAACCAAGAAACGCTGCACAGATCTAGTAAAAACTTTTACTGCCATCACAACAACTGAACCAAGTAACACTGCGCAGATCCAGTATACAGAATTTGTGCTTACATCATTATGGTGAATACTTCAATCTCTAAAACTAGTTCTTCCCCATTGGGTTATTGGTACGTTTACAACTTTAAAATATGACATTCGATTCCCTGCGATGAACAGATTACAGAAATTTTATTACGGATCTTTGTACTACAAAAAACAACAACAACTACGTAAAATTATAGAAGTGTTAGTGCTAAAACACTACGATTTTTCAGTCCTTTCAATTCAGTTCTGTGATTTGTGTCTTATTTCCAACATGTTCTAATAGAAGACATAATATTGCTGTTGAAATGTCAAATAACATGTAAGCTAAAAAAGGAACAAGGTGTTCTAATTTTACTGAAAAACTCAAGTCTTGCACAGCAAATATAAGTAAATTATACTTTAATTAAAATTATTTTTTTCTGAAAATATGCCATTAATATTTTTACGTCAAATTCTGATTCTGATTTGTTTATATAAATATTATTTAATATATTCCAACTTAAGATGTGTTTCTCATCTCAAAGTAATAAAGAAGTGTTTTTATTATAATTATGTTAAGATTAAACGAGACACAGTCATCATAAGCAGGTCATACAGTCATAATATTCTTCCCTAGAATTACCTTCTATTATATATCGCATATAAGTGCTGTAAATTTACAGTGGTTTGGCTTGTTTTGAATTTCGCGCAAAGCTACTCGAGAAATATCTGCGCTAGCCGTCCCTAATTTAGCAGTGCAAGAAGGGAAGGCAGCTAGTCATTATCACTCACCGCCAACTCTTGGACTACTCTTTTACCAATTAATATTTGGAATTGTTTGTAACATTATCACGACCCCACGAATGAAAGGGTGAACATGTTTGGTGTGACGGGGACTCGAACCCTCGACCCTCGGATTACGAGTCGAGCGCCCTAACAACCTGGCTATGCCAGGCTGAAAGTTACAGTGCCCCGGAGGTGTTATAACGAGAGTTATCTGTGTTATTTTCCGAACTTGTATCATTCTCTTATAATTACCGTTTGAGATAGTTATTTCTCAATACCATAAGTTTACCAGGTGTTACGCGGCGTGACACAGTGATATTTTTGTATATTGCTATAACTGACTTTTATGTGTGACATGACATTTTTTGATATGTTTCATTTTTAGAAATGTAAAACAAATCATTTATATTTTTGTTTGTTTTAGAAAGAGAAGTCCGTAGTAATTTTTATACCAATTACTAGTGGGTTGTAGCTTCCTTTCAAAAACTATACATTTTCTTTAATTCTAAAAAGTAATTTCAAACACGTATAATAAAAGCTATTTGTTTACAAGCGAAAATCTACACGAGTTATTCATATTGTGTCCATCACGGGTACTTAAACCTGGATTTTAGCGTTATAAGACTTCAGATTTAACGATGAGCCACTTGAAGTAATACAAACACAGAGGAACTTAGCTCTAGCGAAGTGTAGCTATGCGCGAAATTCAAACAAACTAAACAAACAAATCGACCTCCTGACACTTCCTGGTCCAAAACATGGAGAGAATCGCAATGAAGAATTGTGGATTTAGTAAAGTGATTGTTTTATGAGTACTGGTAATAAAAAAAATTAGTTAGTTCAAATTTCTTGCTATTCCAAGGAAGAAAACACGATTTTTGGTAAATGGTTAATTGGTTTCTACGTTAAACAATAACAAGAAAAACATATTTGGACTCATGTAACATATAAGTACTAGTAATAAAAAAAAATTAGTTAGTTCAAATTTCTTGCTATTCCAAGGAAGAAAACACGATTTTTCGTAAATGGTTAATTGGTTTCTACGTTAAACAATAACAAGAAAAACATATTTGGACTCATGTAACATATAAGTACTAGTAATAAAAAAAATTAGTTAGTTCAAATTTCTTGCTATTCCAAGGAAGAAAACACGATTTTTCGTAAATGGTTAATTGGTTTCTACTTTAAACAATAACAAGTAAAATATATTTGGACTCATGTGACATATAATTCTTTGATTATATTTAAGATTCATTTCAGACTTATATGGTTCCACATTTCACGACAGCTACATGGTTTCGTTATTTTTATTCGCGTCAGAAGTTTTGGGTTATTATTAACAATTTTAGCTTGGCATGGTAAGGTGGTTAAGGCACTCGATTCGTAATTCGAGGATCGCAGGTTCAATCCCCGTCACACCAAACATGCTCGCCCTTTCAGGTTTGAGGCGCTATAAAGTGACGGTCAATCCCACTATTCGTTGGTAAAAGAGTAGCTCAAGAGTTGGCGGTGGGTAGTGATGAATAGATACCTTCCCTATAGTCTTACACTGTTAAATTAGGGACGGCTAGCGCAGATAGTCCTTGTGTAGCTTTGCGCAAAATTCTAAACAAACAACCAACAATTTACGCTTTTTAATTTTAAAAGGTGAAAAACATTTTTACACATTAGATACGTTTGAACATAATTCAGAATTGTGGAGCTATTTCGTATGCTTTTACTTTATTTTTGTTTTTCGTGAATCGTAATCAAATGTACTTCTGCTTTCTGCTTTGCATAAATAAATGGAAAATTGTTTGTTTGTTTTTTTGAATTTCGCGCAAAGCTACTCGAGGGCTATCTGCGCTAGCCGTTTCTAATTTAGTAGTGTAAGACTAGAGGGAAGGCAGTTAGTCATCACCACCCTCTACCAACTCTTGGGCTATTCTTTTACCAACGAATAGTGAGATTGATCTACTCATTATAACGCTCCTACGGCTGAAAGGGCGAGCATGTTTGGTACGACCGGGATTCGAACCCGCGACACTGAGATTACGAGTCGTGTGCCTTAACCACCTCGCCAAACTTTTCGTTGAAGACACAAAAGCTCATTAGAAATGTTTTCAAATGACAACTAATAGTCATTAACAGTGTTAGAGAACTGAACAGATTTACATGAAGGCTTGATTTGTTTTGAATTTCGCGCAAAGCTACTTTATATTTGAAATGATCTTTCTACCTATTCATGAAAAGGAATCTAAGTGGTTATTTATTTGCACCCAACTATTATATACTTTATTTATTTTTTTATCGTGGGCTACGTCAAGTCCAGCTGGAGGTATCTGGTGTAGACGCTTGTTTGACGATTGGTTTAAATTTTCGCGCAAAGCTACACGAGAGCTATCTGTGCTAGCCTTCCATAATTTAGCAGTGTAAGACTAGAGGGAAGGCAGTTAGTCATCACCACCCTCTACCAACTCTTGGGCTTCTGTTTTACCAACGAATAGTGGGATTAACCGTAACATTATAATGCTTTCACGGCTAAAAAGACGAGCATGTTTGGAGTGACGAGGATTCGAACCCTTGAATTACAATTCGAGCGTCCTAACCACCTGACCATGCCGGGCCTTTCTATGATAGAAGACGAAAATAAATAATTCGCATCTTAAACACAATATGTGACAATAAAAAATGCTGTGCAAATGTTGATTTCTGATACATGACTTTTATTAATAACAAGTTTGTCAATAATGTTATATAAACATTCTAAATTATCGAACATATCTGAACTACACATGCATCAAACTGCTTCTGGGAACATTATGCTATTTGTTACGTGATTCGTGATAACATACCGGTAACACGAAACATATGTAAAAATAAAAACACCATTAATATTGCAATTAGCCCCTTTACTTTCTGCCTGTGCATTCTGACAAAGAAAATGTGCGGTTTAGCTCAAATTGCTGCTGTGTTCATTGTAATGAATGCTCTCGCGATAACGTAAAATTAATACGGGAACAGAAGTGTACGATACATAGACATCCTGATAATTTTAAGTTGGGTTTGGCATGGTCAGGTGGTTAGAGAGTTCGACTCAGGGTCTGAGAGTCACAGGATCGAATCCTCGTGATACCAAGTACGCTGGTTCTTTCAGTCGTGGTACGCTTTAATGTGACGATTAATCATACTATTCGTTGGAAAAAAGGTAGTCCAAGAGTTGGCGGTGGGTAATGATGACTAGCTGCCTTCCCTGTAGTCTTACACTGCAAAATTAGGGACGGCTGGCGCAGATAGTCCTCATGTAGCTTTACGCGATATTCTACTACAGTTTAACAAACTTCAAGTTGAGAAGTATATGTAGAAGCTCTTTTATGGAGGAAATTAATCTCTCAGCGTCACTATTTAAACTTAACAGCTTTAAGAATCGCAAAAGGAATTTTTCTGTTTTAAAACCAATCATGTAGTCCAACAACACACGTTGAACAAAGCGTGGATTGAAGTAGACCTTTCTCCAACTTAGACTTCGAGATTAAATGTTTTTTCAAATACTAAGTTCATTTATTATTTTACTGTACAGAACCAAGTGTGGATTTTGATCGTATGCAGTAAACTTACTTTTCTTTTTAAATTTCACGTAAAACTACATGAGGGCCGTCTACCCTAGCCGTCCCTAATTTAGCAGTGTACGACTAGAGAGAAGTTGGCTAGTAATCACCACCCACCGCCAACTCTTGGGCTACTCTTTCACAACGAATAGTGGGATTGATTGTCACATTATCACGCCCCCATGGCTGAAAGGGCAAGCCTGTTTGGTTTGACGGGGAGTCAAACTCGCGACCCCCAGATTACGAGTCGTGTGCCTTAACCACATTTTCCTATTAAGCTCTACAATGTTCTTTACGAAGCAATACCAAAATCAAATCACGTTAGATTTGGTTCATCATTAGCGTACTCACTGAATTTGCTACTAACCTTTTCAAAAAAACAGGATACAAATATCTTTTTATAGTTATTTTCACATCGTTTGTGATATGATTATTTGCGTGTGGTATAAAGAGGTTTTCAGATCAATAAATAGTTTGTCCAAGAACATACAATTGTTCTACCGTTAAATTAACCCTAACAAAACAACATAAAATGTACCATAATGAAGTTTCGATCAGTCGTGCAAAATATGTGATATACAAGGAGAGAAAAACAAAACGAGTTTGTTTAAAAGTGCTTCTTGTATATGTAATTTGTAAGAAATGGTGTTATTATGTATATACTGATAGCTGTATGTTCTTAATCTAGGTATATAAAATGTTATAATAAACAGTGGGTTTTTATATCGTCTTTTACAATACATGGAAGTCTGACAGCTCTCTTTTTATTTGAGCATGTTCTTACAAGTAAATTCGCCCTCCTCCCATTAATCTTATTAAATCAAGCTCTTTAAAGTCGGTACTGAAGCAGTTTTAATTTCGTTTATATACACTTCAAGATTTTATGCTGGATTGCTTAGATAACTGGACCTTATTTTTATCTTACTTTTAAAGTTTCGACGGCTTTTCATATGAAAGGAATTTTGAGATGATTTCCCATAGGCTAAAGGACCAAACACTGACAACTAATAGTTTAATAACGCTAAATAAAAAACTTGAACGGATAGACGGTTTATAGCAAACGCTCAAGAGTCTCTTATCTATATTAACATTTTATGTTATCTATAAGAATTTTATGATCACAGAAAAACATTGAAGACTATGTATTTTAGCATTACATCCTTCAACTGTAAATTAAAATAGTTTTGTTTTTAAAATCTACTCTGAAGGTTTCATGTAGCTTTTGATACCTCTTTGTTTGTTTGGTTTTGTAGATGAAAACCGAATTTCCCTGAGCCATATGAAAACAGTCATAAATGTTATTATGTAAATGCATTGTTTCTTTTATTTAATATTGAATTAGTATCTGTATTTAGTCAGTAATACTACGAGCATTTCGTGGCCTAATGATTAGCTTGCCAAAATTGTGGACGAGAGTGTTTAGCGCTCACTTACCGTTGCTGCAATGAAACAAATAGTAGAAGCTGTTGCTTATTTCTTTCTAGGAGTAAGAGTTCAGTTTCAAAACATAAGATGCTATAATCCGGAGATTAATTCCACGTCGTATGCTGAACATTAATAACCCATTGTTTACTTTTCTTGGCTAAAAACCAACAACAGGTCACCGTTATATCGCGTCAATGGACACAAAACAACAACTGTATTTTACAGGAATGAGGCCTGGAGATTTGGATTCATATTTCGGAATGATAACCACTAAGCAGTCGTGCTCGGGTCCAAAGAAAGAAACGTTAAAATCACGTTGAAAGTGTAACAGGACGTAATAAAACGTACATTTCAAGTATAAACTCTGATCATAGAAGATTTTTATACATTAGTTTTGTGTCTTGGTAACCCTTAGTTGCTTCCATATAATCAATACTTTATTTGCAATAAGGATCAATTATAAATAAGGTGTTTTTGCAGAATGGATAAAATTTTTAATCGATTAGAATAACTTTTCAAAAAATTAATCGCACAAGCATGAATCGATATAATAATTCATTTTGTAACAACAAAAAATAATAATATATTGGTATTTCGTATATTTCCTAACGGATAGTTCTTTATATTGGTCTCTAAGTAGTAACTGTTTGTGTCAAAATAAAGATATTGTTAGTTTAAAATAAATATTCCTATCTTTCTGAAAATAATCAAATGTACACTAGTGAAATATTTCGTGTAATCTAGAATGCATAAGGTTTTCATAAACGACACATAAAGGTAAAAAAATAAAGCGGAATAAATTGATAACATATTATAGCGAGATTTTGTTCTCTCATACTAAAATATAAATGAAAGTTTACGTGAAAAGTTAAAATAATCTTTTTTATGTTTATATCTTTTATGCTAAAATAACTTTTTCTCCTTTATGGTTTTACTTTCATGAACACCACAAAGAAGAATGAAAGATATTTCCCATAACACACACTGTGATAAATCAATACTTCTAATCAAACAGGATACGTTCATTTATAACATACAAAATCGCGAAGAATTGTGAAACTTTTTTGAATGTCTTATTTATTCTTTCAATTCAAATATTCAACTCAAATACTTACGTAATTATGAATATCAAATGTGACTTTAATACACTCTTGTACATTTGTAAGGCTTGTATAGAAATGAGGTAAACCTCGTTGTCACGTGTTAATCTAAAGATAAGGTAACTTGTACTACATCTTGTAACTACGGCAAAGCTACTAATACTATCTGCCGCCGTCCGTAGTTATGAGTTACTGATCAGAGGTTAGGCAGCTATTCAGCAGAACCCCCATTTAAAATATGGAACTAACTACTGTTGCTGTAACTAAGGAACCTATAGCTTAAACAGTTCTGAGAAATTTGTGGTCTTGCACAGCTTTGAACAAGAAATCGAGATCCGTACCATAGGATCGACCCGCGCTCCAATACAGTTACATTAATAAGTAGCTTATACTTCGCTATTTCAATAAGACGCAGTGTTTCGGACTGGAAGGCATGCCATTAAACATGAGTAATATGAGAACCGTAACTTTATGTTTATATTTGCTCTGATTTCCATACACTTAGTGGAAGTGCTTCTTAATGAATTTAATTTTTTATGTATTAAAATATGAAATCTTAAGCCATTCTCTGTGTTTCGAATGCCTCAATCTATTACACTTTTCGGAACTTTAACGAAAATAAAGATGTCATATTAGATTACTTCCTGTTTAGAACAAGGTCTCCGAAAAGGAAATTGTGGGATTTTTACAAAATTAATTGATTTTGAAGGCCAATATAATATTGTGCCTATTGGTTTAGCCATAGTGAGTGACCAACTTCAATTACATTCTGCGTTCGTTATATTTTTTGTCCTGTTCTCCCTTTTGTTATATGTAATATTGAATTTTGTCCCATGTACATAATTAATTTTATTTGCTGATCATTATGACTAGAAGTGGATTTCTGTAATTAATTTTAGACTAACCTCTCCCACATCAATATATATTAAAGAACGCATCCCAGTGGAACAGTGAGTGGTATATCTGCGGACTTGTACTGCCAGAAACCTGATTTCGATACCCGTCTGTACAATCACTGAAGTCTGATCATTCGTGGCCTTTAGGCATTATTATAATTATTACTAAATACTAATTATGTTCTTATCCCACATTTTGTTTGTATGTCTACAGCAGTTTACGACTCAAATCAAAGTTGTTTGGTTTATTTTGAATTTCGAGCAAAGCGACACGAGGGCTATCTGCGCTAGCCGTCCCCAATTTTGCAGTCTAAAATTAGAGAAAAGGCAGCTAGTCATCACCACTCACCGCCAACTCTTGGACTACTCTTTTACCAACGAGTAGTGGGATTTATCGTCATCAGCAACGCCCCCACGGCTGAAAGGGCGATTATGTGAGATAGGAATTCTAACTCTCGATCCTCTGATTACGAGTCGAGTACCTCAGCCAACTGACAATACCGAGCCATCAAAGTTGTTCAAAAACAAACCGCCCGGCATGGTCAGGTGGTTAAGGCACTCGACTCGTAATCCGACGGTCGGGGGTTCGAATCCTCATCACACCAAACATATTCGCCCTTTCAGCCGTGGTATCGTTATAATGTGACGGTCAATCCCACTATTCGTGGAATTGACGGTGGATGGTGATGATTAGCTGCCTTCTCTCTAGTCTTACACCGCGAACTTAAAGACGGATAACACAGATAGCTCTGATGTAGCTTTGCACGAAATTCCCAACAGACCATATACAAAAAGAAATAAAACAAAAGCCGATCTTTGAGTTTTCATATTCGTGTCCATCCGCCAGTACGGTTGTGCATGGGGTCAACTGAATATTTTCAAATTATCAGGCATATATGTATATATAAGTTAAACAAATAACTTTGGTCAACTGTTCAATAGTAACCTATTGTATCTGGAAATTTCATTTTTCGTATCAAATACGTATTCTTTGGGAAAGGTTACTGTGAAGTAAGTCGCCATATTTTTTTAGTGGCAGGTCAGGTGATATCTTGATATGAAAGTATTACTTATGTTTTGATAGGAATGATCAACAATGACACACGTAATACACACTTCCTGAAAGTAATAGCATTGGAGGAACGTATATATATATATATATATAGAGAGAGAGAGAGAAAGAAACAGAACTGTGTTTTCCCCGTCTAGCACAGGTTTAGTGTTGGGTTTTAAAGATTTGTGGGCTCTCTTAAAGCTTTGAAGCTACACCTATATAAGGGAGTTGTCTTTCTTTCATACATTTATCATTTTGCTTGCGTCTTGACTATTAAATAAAAATTGTTTCGTTTGTTATACATTATGACTAGTATTTTACTTTCTACTCAACTTGTGAAAAACACAAAGTTAGTTTTATTTTCATAGAACATTTTCTGACGAACCATTTGATTAATCAAAGGGAAATCATTATACCAGAAACATAAAATATAACCATCTTCTACAACATCTCAGAATTACATTCTCTTTCATTCTTACCCCCACTGGCAAAGCGGTATGTTTGCGGATTCACATCGCTAGAAACTGAGTTTTGATGCACGTAATGGGTTGAGCAGAGATATCTCATTGTGTAGCTTTCTACTTAATTCTAAACAAAGAAACTTATATTGACTTAAATGTTTTCATAACTAAGATAATCAAACACATGAAAATAATATAAATTTTTAATACCAGTTTATTTCCCTTGGCAACCGGTCCTGGTAACATTTGTTTATTTAAGTAATTTACATCAATTAAATATTTTTTTTTACAGTAGAGATGAGGATTTTTAAGGAAATGTTCTAATTATTTAAATTAACTATTTTAGCAATACCACTTGCATGTATTTACTTGTAAAAGTAAGCTTTAAAAAATCAGAATTATTCATTGCACCTAAATACATATAACGAAATATCGTAAACTGATTTTGATTCATACTACTGGTTAAAACTGCAGAGGCTTTACCCTAATTTAACAATGTTGATCTCTATTATTAAAGGTTGTTTATAAAAGTTTAACTTAGATAATTAAACAAATTAAAACAATTGTATTGTTTCTTAATATTTTTAAAAACGTGTGCTTATGTCAAGATGAAACTACATTTCGAGTCTTAGAGAAACTCATATATTTAAAGGGAAGACGTCGAAGGAAAAATTAAAACCAGGGAAAATAGAGTACTGGAGTGATTCCGAAAATCCTTATTCTATCTCTGTCACACGTAAAACTGTTAAGGATTGTCAGTTCTTGTCGGTCTTAAATCGTTTATCAGACGAACGGTTTTGTATTTAAAAACACGTGAGAAATATATAAAGAGCAAGAGGTGTTAATTTTTTCTTTTTTAGGATAATGTGAGGTAAAAAAAAAGTTCTGCGTTGAATTTAGTTATGTCAAATGATCCACCTAGGCATAGAAACCACATAGATTAGTAGCGTTTTAAATAAGCCGAATAAATGTTTGGAACAAATCCTTTTTTATATTTACTTGTTATACTCATTATGGGTCGTTTCAAGGTTGCATCATATCTTTTGCTTTACAACGACAAACAAACACAAATTGCTACTAATTTGTTTGTTGGGTTTGAATTTCGCGCAAAGCTACACTAGGGCTATCTGCGCTAGCTGTCCCTAATTTCGCAGTGTAAGACTAGAGGGAAGGCTGTTAGTCATTACCACTCACCGCCAACTCTTTGGCTACTCTTTTACCAACGAAGATTAGTGAGATTGATCATAACATTATAACGTCCCCACGGCTGAAAGGGCGAACATGTTTGATGTGACGGAGATTCGAACCTCTCGACCAACAAAGTGCGAATTGAGCGCCCTAACCACCTGGCCGTGCTGGGTCTATCCTTACTAATAGTAGGGTAAATTACCCACGCTCCACGTGATTAAATGATTAACGACAACATAAATTAGAATATAACTAAAACGAATCTGTCTGTATCTCGAAGATACACGTAATCTCCACATATTTCATTATTCTCGAAGTAATTCTTTAAGCACCTCATTTTTAGTAAAAAGTACGCAGTAAAATAAAATGGTATAGTGGACAGAAGTACATGTGCACTCCGAATAATTTTAAATAGCAATAAACGTTTATTTTTCTTTATATATTTTGTGTAATTTTAATCATATAACAACAAAATTGTTTAATTCTATTTGGTCATTTTGAATACTGAGCATTCAACACAAACACCACCTTTGGCCTAAGAACAATCTGGTGATAGTTTTATTGTTATACAACGATGTATTGTTGAGCATTGCTAAACAAAAAGGAGTGTGAAAGTGAAAAAAAATAATAAGTTTTCTATGGCTAGTGATACTAAAGTACAAAGTATTAGTGCATTGTGACTGTAAACTATGTTAACGCATAAGTGAAAATAAAAGTAGTTAACACTCAGCTCGGGTTACATACTAGGGGAGGTTAAACAAAGTTTTTTTTTTATTTTTATGTTTTAGTGAAGTACATCGTTAGAGAAAGAGTCTTTTTTACAAATTAATATATGTATGAGCAACTAAGGTTTAGGATGAGAACTAAAAGTTATATGGGTTCTGTAAATAAAGTATGCCATTTTATCTAATCATTGTTTCTTTCATTAATAACAAAGGTATATTACTTACTATACTCAATATAATTAGATTTATTTTGTTTCACTTTGTCGCTAATTATTAATATTGTATTATAATTACTGATTTACAGTGTTAGCTTAGAATTTGTATTTAGGACTAACATAAAACACCTAAGCTAGCCAAACCTTATAAGATATTATTAGGTTTATGGCCGAAATTATCATTAATAGTGAGGGTATGCATCTGACGAAAAATTAATTCCAATCTTTATAAGTAGATATGTAAGATAAGTATATTTAATAAGATATACGTTTTTGCCAAGGTAATTATTAGTTTCGCTCTAAATGCATAGCTTACTCTGATCGGACGTTATTATTATTTGTATAATTGTACGTTACTGAATCTGTTATTTCTTTTCTTAAACCTTTCAAATCTTGGCTTCTTAATTACATAACTATAAACACTTATGACACATTTTTCCCAGGAGGACCGGCATGGCCAGTTGTTTAGGGGCGCTCAACTGGTAATCTGAGGAACCTGGATTCGAAGCCCCATCACATCAAACATGCTCGCCCTTTAACTGTAAGGGCATTATAATGTGTCGACCAAACCCACTACTCGTTAGTAAAAAGAGTAGCCTAAGAGTTGGCGGAGGGTGGTGATGACTAGCTGTCTTCTGTCTAGTCTTACGCTATTTAATTAGGAAAGGCTAGTGCAGATAGCTCTCGTGTAGCTTAGCACGAAATCCAAATCAAACGAATCCATAATGTTACCGTATTGCGAAAATCGTTATGCTTATATTGAAATGGAACACATGAGATAATTTTATGTTATAGTATTTTAGAAGTTATATTGTAATTGAAATTGACCACTGTGCTCTGATTATGCTAATATGACTTAAAACAGGTAAAAAAAAAAAGAATTCAACCTGCAGATGATAACTGATTTTATACATATTTAAATTAACGGCTATTTAAAAACTTTGACAATCGAATTTCTGTTCGAGACACTGAAAGTCCTTTAAATATTAAATAGAGCTACTCAATGTCGCATTTAAGAAATTTTCAGTGTGGTCATTACTGGCCCTTCCATACTGATATACAGTAATAAAATAAACGTTAATGAAAACTAGTCATGGCTTATGATTAGTGTACGTTCTTCCATACTTCAATGCTTAGCCTAACATATCTGATAATTCTACAGAGAGTAAAAATCTGTTTGGCTGGTAAATTATACATATTTCGTGTATTGGCGCACATCAACAATGGATTATCAACATTAGCCGTTTCTTATTTTGAAGTATTAGAAAATAGGAAAGGCATTAGTCAGTAGCACCAGATACCGACTGCTTTGCACACTTTTATCGAATATCTAGATTTGACTGTCACTCTTATAACTTAGTCTTGGCTCTAAAGTGCAGATTAGGATTTCATTTTTTTTACGGTAATGAGGCTCAAGTTATGGATTCTTCAGATGTACAGACTGACGCACTCACCACAAGGCCACTTCCGACCCTTAATTATTAGAAGAAACTGGTTTCAGAAATGATTTGTTTGGTTGGTTGGCTTTTCACGCAAAACTACACGAGGGCTATCTGCGCTAGTCATCCCTAATTTAGCAGTGAAAGATTAGGGGGAAGGCAGCTAGTCAACACCACCCACCTCCAAATCTCGATCTACTTTTTAATAATAAACAGTGAGATTGACTGATATTATAATACGATCGTGACTGAAAGGACGAACATGTATTGTGGGGCGGGTATTTGAACACGCAACCTGCACAATGCAAGTCGATTGCCCTAGCCACCTAATAAGAAAATAATATAAAAATACTCCCTTAACATTTAAAAATAGTGAAGCTATTATCATGTACCATATTATCAATAAGTTATGTTAATATGCTGTGATTTAATTTTATTTTTAAATGTTTTGTGTTCTGTTTGAACATTTATGTAATTTTTAATCAATACATGGATACCTTTACACATTTTTATTTTAGATAAATGAAATAACTAACAATCCAGTATCTTATTCCTGAAATTTTCCACCAATACTAAGTAGATCCTGAGGGTGTGCACCTGAGTATTACTTATCCGCGAGGTGGCCCCATCTTTATCATAAGGCAAGCAATATAAAAAGAAAGTGGCTCTTTATATAACAACTTATAATACATATAAAAGCAAAGCCAGTAAATTTCGGTAACAATGCTTTCCAACAGTGGCTTTTATGTAACGCTACATAGCAACAAAAGTATATAGGTTATACTTTTTATGCTGAAGTGGGTTCAGAACACACACACATACTATCAACCTAATAACCTGAGCGAAGTCGGATAATTTCACTATTATGAAATATACAATATATACTTTAATTCTGAGTAAAATGTTACCGTAGAGTTTATGGTTTCATAAATAATATTAAAACAATGTTGCAGGGCAAGTACTACATCCTACTGAAATAATAGACAATCATTTGAGTTGTTCTTATTCTAAATATAATTTACCTAAGAAATTAGGTTAACATATTTCCTTAAGAGGTAAAATTTTATTTTTCTAAAAATAAATGAAAATTCGAACCACTTCACGGATAGCTCTAGCATGGAAATTATGGCTTGAAATATGAAACATAAATGCTCATATCGATGAATTATAGGACTTATGTGATGCCATGTGTAGCTGAGAACGGTGACTGAGAGTTATATAATCAACATAGCTATATTGGTGTCCCGGAGTGTTCCCAAAGAAACTTATAATACCTTCAAGTACAAGAGAGCCCTAATAGTGCAAAATATTTAAAGAAACTAAGTCTGCGCTAGAGTTAAGTTTTGTTCTGTTTCCTTTTTTAAGATTTAAAAACCGTAAAACGTGTGTTGTTCAGATTATGTTTTAATCAGTATTAACTGCATTTTGAAAAATAAAAACATGACATGTTTATATTGGTGTCTGTTATTTTAGTATACGTTTGTCAGAATAATCTATTTTCATATATACTTGTGTGATCCCTTAAAATCCTTTCAGAGATATGCAAATATTATTTCAGTTTTCTTAATAATAAATAACTTGAATGGATTTAACTTTTTCTGATAACCAGAAATACAGTTAAGATATAGGAGTTGTTTTTTTGAAAAAAATATTATTTCAAGAACTTAGATATGCAAATAGATTTTAACTGTATAAACACGTATCTTTAAAGATGAATTACTAAACCCCAGTAGAGCAGCAATAATAGCACAAAACCCATTTTACTCACATTTGAAATAATATGCCACGTACTACTGACAGATGTACCATTATTATGTAGTTGAAACAGTTATAACTTAATGAGAATGCATCATATCAAACACTAGAAAAATTTAAATACAGTGCCACTGCAAACCTTGACAACAAAGAATACATCGCTGAACATTAGAAATACCTACACAGAATGATTAATAATACATTTTATTTAATCATAATTTAACATATTTACGATAGATATTTTAACACAAAATTTAACTAATCTATTATGATCCCATTAAAACACCCTTCTATTAAGAAACAACGCCTGGCCCCCTATAATAGTATTGTTATTTCTTTATCTTGGGTCCGGCTGACCAGGTGGTTAGGGTGCTCAAATCATAATCTGAGAGTGGCAGGCTCTAATCCCCATATACCAAATGGGGACGTTATAATGCAACAGTCAATCTCACTATTAGTTGGTGAAGAATATCCCAACAGTTGACGGTGGATGGTGTTGACTAGCTGCCTTCCTTTTAGTCTTACACTGCTGAACTAGGAACGACTAAAACAGATAGTCCTCGTTCAGCTTTGCGCGAAATTCAAATAAACTCTTTATTTATTTTAATACGACAGGATTAGGGCACTCGACTCGTAATCTGAGAGTCGCGGGTTCGAATCCCCATAACTCCAAACATGCTCGCCCTTTCAGTCGTGGGGCGTTATTATGTGTTGATGAATCCCACTATTCGTTAATAAAAGAGTAGCTTAAGAATGTGGTGATGACTAGAAGCCTTTTCTCTAGTCTTACACTGCAAAATTAGGGACGACTAGCGCAGATAGCCATCGAGTAGCTTTACGCGAAATTCAAACCAAACCATTTATTTTAACACTAACTTTTATATCAGCGACTCTAGTCCATTGAACAATACTTTAATAATGTACGATTCACTATGCACCGTTTCATTATATCGTTCCAGTCTCATACTGTTTTGTATTACTGTGATTTAAAATAATTTTTGTAGCCAGTGACATTCAAAGGCCCTTGAAAAAAAGGCGTAAGCCGAAATGTCGGGCAGAATAAAAAAGAAAAACAACCTTTATCTGAAATTAATTATCGTTTTCATTAAAACACTTTCCATTCTTCGGTTGGCTTTGAAAAGTTTAATGAATAATAGTAAGCTTGTTTGTGCAATTTCTCCCTCATCAATTCAGTTAGTTTTATATGATATAGTTCTGACAAGTAACATATTTTAAAGGACTTAAGAAGTGTTTTATGAGTAAGTAAAAATTTATTGTGTTACATATTCAGGAAAATGTCTTAGAACGTTCTGTATTTTTGAAAGATATTACACATCTTAAGCAATATTCTCATTAATTTAGATTTTGTGTGAAGTTTGCACTTAGTTTTGTTTTCCATCTAACAATAAAAATCTGTCCCATAAAGGTCTATGGCATACAGTTCCCTTTGAGAGAGAGAAAATAAAAAAAATAGAATTCAATAAAGCGGTTGAAACAGCTGCTCACGACAATGAGAAATCTGTAACCAGAAGAGGATCCTAGAAAATTCACTTCATACTAAGTTCAAGCTTCTGAAACTAAGGCATACATGTATGTTAACGTGTTTCTTTAAGAACAAAATAATGTCTTCAACGATATATCCATTGTTATATTGTCAATGTTTCATTTACAATAATCCGTCCAAATTTCTCGTTTATTGGTATATATAGGTCAATACATAACTGTTTTGCTTATTCTTTAATTTTCATTAATATTAAATGATTAATTTACAAGAATAAGAGGTCATGGCAATCGGATATCAGTCGTTGACATGGTAAATAGTTAACACGATTATGTAAGTGTATTTATTAAGTAGGTACAGAATTGGCCCGTCATTATCAGGTGGTTAGGGCACTAGAATAGCAGTCTAAGGGCTGCGGGTTCGATTCCCCGTTACACCTAACATTCTCGTCCTTTCAACCCTTTTAACTGTGGCTTTATAATGTTACGGTCAGTTCCACTATTCGCTGGTAAAAGAGTAGTTAAAGAGTTGACGGTTGGTGATGATGACTAGCTGCCTTACCTCTAGTCTTACACTGCTAAATTAGGGATGATTAGCGCAGATAGCCCTCGTGCAGCTTTGCGCGAAATTTAAAACGAATTCAAACAAAGCTATAGAATTTTTATTATTAAACGAATAGTGTCGTTTCTTTTTCTCAGTTAGCTAAACCTAGAAAGGAGTATATTCCAAAAGATTGGAGCTAGTATTAGGCCCGGCATGGCCAAGCGTGTTAAGGCGTGCGACTCGTAATCTGAGTGTCTCAGGTTCGCATCCCCGTGTGGCAAACATGCTCGCCCTTTCAGCCGTGGGGGCGTTATAATGTGACTGCTAATCCCACTATTCGTTGGTAAAAGAGTAGCCCAAGAGTTGGCGCTGGGTGGGGATGACTAGCTGCCTTTCCTCCGGTCTTACACTGCAAAATTAGGGACGGCTAGCGCAGATAGCCCTCGAGTAGCTTTGTGCAAAATTCAAAAACAAACAAACAAGTAGCTAGTATTTAAAAACAATTATAATTCTTGTAACTGTCATAGTTGATGTAATTGTTGTTTACTCTTAAGTTATAAATTTAATTTAAAAATAAATTTTAATACTCTTGTACTCATGAAAGTTAGAGTGGATACAAATTCTACACATAATAGGGTTTACAAATCGAGCAGAAACTCATTAGCGAAATTTAGCACTATATAAACTTAATTTATTTTGATGTCCAACCAGTGGGATACACACACCTTTGAGGTTTGTTCTGTTTTAGCCCATACCTGCATAATTGACTATTCTACGAGGATTCGAACTCAGAAATTAGTGAAGTAAATCTGAAGTCAGGCACACGAGTAATACGAAGTTCTAGACTGTTGGAAGTGATGCGCAGGGTTCTCGTGTTGAAAATGGTGAATAACACGGGTATGAAAGTGTACAAGAATATTTCCACTTTTACACTGTGATTTGCTGTCATCTAACCGATGCCACACTAACACAGCAACTAGAAAAGTGTAGGAGATCAGACAATTTCCAAACTTTGTGTGTTTAGTGAATTCAGAACAGAAATTTTCTAAGCATACTTCAAAATGTTGTGTGTTTAGTTTATTCAGAACAGAAATTTTCTTGGCATACGTTATTCAAAACAGACATTTTCTTGGCAGACGTTATTCAAAACAGACATTTTCTTGGCATACGTTATTCAAAACAGACATTTTCTTAGCATACGTGTAGAAATGAAAGTTTTGTCGATAGACTGAGGTGAAATTTAGTTTTATTTGGTGATATGTATGGATATTCTGAAGAGAGCCCCTGAACTATGTGCTATTAATAATGTTAGTGGTCAAAGAATAGAACCAGAACTGTTAAAGATATTGTTAAGTAAATCAAAGTGTGCCCTGTACGTGAAACTATTGTGTGTAAATGTTACCTCCAGAACAGTAAGATACTAATTAGATCAAAGTACCTCATTGGACGTGTAGCCAACTACACGTGTAACTGAACCAAAAGTCTCAAAGAGCAACATGAATTTCCACAATAGTAAAGGTGGAGAAGGCTGGTTTTGAGAGATGCCTCCAAATTCCGTGTTCGATGTTTGTTTGTTTGTTTTTGAATTTTTGCAAAGCTACACGAGGGCTATCTGCGTTATTCGTACCTAATTTAGCAGTACAAGACTAGAGAGAAGGCAGCTAGTCATCACCACTTACCGTCAACTCTTGAGCTGCTCTTTTACCAACGAATAGTGGGATTGCCCGTGAAATAATAACGTCCCCACGGCTAAAAGGGCAAGCATGTTTGGTGTGACGGGGATTCGAGTCCGCGACCCTCATCTTACAAGTCGAGTGCTTTAACTACATGGTCATGGCGGGCCTCACTGTATAACATCTACAATGAAATGTGCTAGGAGAGCAAGACAAGTGTGGAGTGTATTTCAGCCAATTTTGCCGAATATCTGCATAATATTAATACCACCCCGACCAATGATATGTAAGGCAGAATATTATTCATCACGTCGTTTTCTCAGAAACAATAGCTGCTGGGCAGCGATTAATCTTCCAGGAAGACAGTGAGTGATCCTAAATATTCTTGACATTTAGTTTAATGATAGCTGGAAGGAAAACATATCAGTGACAACTCGGGCCTACAGCTTGGCTCGCACAAGATTCTGACCGGAATAATTATAATGTTGTATGGGCTTATATTGAATCTGAGTAGTTCAAACGGTAACAAAACAGTTTGGGCTGAATAGTGACGAGTTATATAGGACATTTGAAATAATATTCCACAGCCATACATTGATAAACCAATGTGTTTTCGTTTTTGAATTTGGCACAAAGTTTACTCGAGAACTATCTGCGCTAGCCGTCCCTCATTTAGCAGTGTAAGACTACAAGGAAGGCAGCTAGTTATTACCACCCACTGCCAACTTTTGGGCTACTTTTTACCAAGGTATAGTGGAATTAAACGTACCATTATTACGCCCACATAGTTTAAAGTAAGAGCATGTTCGGTGGGATGGGAATTCGAATTCGCGACCATCAGATTACGAGTCGACTCAGTGATGGACCTGAAGCCACGTTACGTTACTAGTTTCTTCATTATTAATATTGCAAGAATAGCTTGGTCTTTGCTTTTGCGATACGTTTCTTTATTGATAGGATTAATCTTATTTCAAGAAATTACAAAGTCGCCATTAATCCAGAGAAAGAATTATTTCAGTGTAGCATCATTTGGAGGTTATTTTATTAAACTTGATGAAATTGATACTCTTATATCGATCCAGTTAATTTGTCTATAATAATCACTCATTTACTTTCGTAAGTTAAAATCAATTTATGTCGTTTAAGCAAGCTTAAGAATAGATCATTGTCATGGGTTTTATGTCTTTTGTGATTGAAGTTGTCATCGCAACGGCTGAAATGAACACTCAATAACGATTTTTCTTCCTTTTTGGTACTTTAACCTCGATGATACCTCATGTCAACGGGCTAAATGACCAGGACAGAGTCCTCCGCGGCCTGTGATTTAGCTGTAGCTGTTTACAATTTTAACGCACCGTTATTCACAGTCCTTAGGCCACGTTAAGCTGGACTTTTTAGCCCATCATACATATCCTTTTGCTACGCCTCTAATATATCCTTTTAAGTTCATTTATTTCCTCGGTATCTTAACAGTGCACTCTGCTACTGTCTTATTCTAGTGTTGTGCGAATATTATGTGGCTGTTTGTACCGATTTAGAATTACAAATAAATATATGATAATTGCCTTTGAGGGGATGGTAGTTCAGAACTTGTATGAGACTAGATCTTTGACGGTAAAGTGTAACTTGAACGTGTGAAATAATATATGGTACGGTGTAAATTTAGTACTCTCATTGTAGATTACTATGCACTGAGTCTCTCCTTAAAATTTATAGATTATGTTATAAAATCTATTTTACTTTATTCGTAGCTGGAAATGCATAAAGTTTTACTTAATACGAGATGTTACTAGTAGGAAAGAGGCTTAACGAGGGTGATTAATAACACTTTTTAAGCTCTGTTCGCTCTTAGCTTTAATAAATTATGTTACAGTGGCAGATTTGTGAGTTTTTTTCATATTACAATACGTCTCATTTTATACTTTGCCATGTTCTTTAAAATAGATTGACAAAGTTCTAATAGTCAAGTCTGTCTTGTTCCAGTGATATCAGCGACAGTTTTATGTCCCTATTTCTATTTTGTTTTTTTCATTTGGAAATGAGAAAATATTGCTTCAATAAAAGCGCTTTTATAATATACCTTATTTAATAATGACGTCACTTTTCTGTAATTTCTTGAGATTGTGTTAACCAGAATACATAAACTGAAAACTTATAGACTCATAAACGATTGCGCCAAAAGTCACGTGCCAAATTTTGCGCTATTATTTCGGTGGGCAAAAAAATTATTCTCGGGTCATTGAATTCTTAATGAACCATACTTTCCTGAAATTATAAATTTGGCTTTAGCCGTTGTACTATCAAGTGCACTAATAGGTTTATATAAACGCCCAAAGGATAATATTCATAACAACTCTGATAAATAGATATATAATGTCGAGCGACAGTCTAATCTAGAGTCAAAATCGTTATAACAACCAGAATATGGTCCAGTTTATGGGAATTGTCACTTCTTCTTCACTATATTTTGTTCTATGGTGCTGAAAATTTCAAAGATAAGACAGTTAAAAGAATTACCCAAAGGAAACTTAGATCACTAGACCACAAAGATTTCATTAGCAGTCGTTTATATAGAATAAGCTTACACATGATTAGAAAAACAAAATGATAGCCATTAAATGACTTGTAAGCCTTTACTGCACCTCGAGTGTAAATTCTACGTTTATTTATCAATAATTATACTCGCCATTTTTGAACGAGTCACATCAGCTCACACGATCAATTTTTTTCCCAGTCTATCGATCGGGTAAATTAATTAAACCACTTCCAATACTCAGTTTTTCTAATTATTTAGATTTTGCAAATTAATCTCAACTTTGAAAGTAAATAGATATTTTTCACCACAACTTCATCGTTTGTAACGATAATCTGGATTACTGAAGTAATCTTTTGTAAACCAGTCATATACGCATGCGCCTTGAGAAGTCACCTAATCCGGATGTAAACATAAGTATTTTGTATTTAAACAACGCAGGAGAGATTCTTTACTACGAAAGAATATTGTTTAATAATCTCAATAATCAAGTTTACTCTGCATTTATCCTTTTTATATTTGAGATATCCACAAATAAGCATAATTAAGGGTTAAATATTGCTTTTCCAATGAATTTGAACGGTATTTCTTCTAAAAAAAGATATGCCAAAAATGATATTTACGTTAACTTAATGTTGTAAAATACGTTTTACAATTGTTCAGAATTTATATGACTTCAAAACTATATAAACGTAAAATTTTATTTTACAAACATTTTTATCTAATTTAAAAATATATTATGTAAGTTTTGTTTGATTTTTAAGTCCAACATCACAATAAGACATGTGAATGCAACCAACAGTTATTCGTGATGCAAGGTAACAAAACTTGTCCTTTACTAAATTTATCTACTTTATATAACTTAGACGTTTCAAAACAGACTGGCTTGGCAGGGCCAAGTGGTTAAGGCACTCGACTTGTAAGTCGAGGGTCGCGGGTTCGAATCCCAGTTACAACAGACATGCTCGCCCTATGAGCCGTGAGGGCGTTATAATGTGTCGGTCAATCCCACTATTCGTTGGTTAAAGAGTAGCCCAAGAGTTGGTAGTGTGTGGTGGTGATTAACTGCCTTTCCTCCGGTCTTACACTGCAAAATTAGGGACGGCTAGCGCAGATAGCCCTCGTGTAGCTTTGCGCAAAATTCAAAACAGATAAGTGAAACTGTTGAGCCAATAAGACTATTAAAAAAGTTATATTGAGAAATAAGTATTTTAAGAGCATCAGTGAGATAACGACACTTTATATTTTGCCAGTCATATTTGTATTTTTGTTCGTTAGCGTTAGTGTTTCATTAACGTTACTTTTTAATATCGCAGACTTTCAGTTTTCTAATCTATAGATCTTTTTTTAGAAACACTTGGCACTTTTTCCAGAACCTGTCTGATCACTGGCTCTCCCAGATTGCTCCCACTACTGTACCACGATTGTTTCTTCCGTACAAAATCACAGGTAACATTACTAACCGCCCACAATTAAACACACTTTGTTTCTGTTTATGAACTTCAATGATTGTTTCGTGATTCAGAAGTGTTAGATTACTTCATTAAGTGTTATATAACTTCCTACTAAAATGACGAGACAGCTTTTCTAAACACCTAACCTACTTTCATTTTACTTGTCCCAACTTTCACCATTTTGGATACACTTTCTACAAACATAATTTGTCCTTCACATTTTATTCTCAAGATACCATTACTATTTGTTTCACAGACTACTGATTTGTTATCAGATGTTTTTAAATAAAATAAATATATCTTTTTTAAGGTTATAAGTTTTAGAACTTTATTGTTTTTACAAAGTGCCGTATGTACCACAAGCATTAATTTTTTGTTACATATATAAACATAGTTGGTAGAAGACAGGGGAAAACATTTTTAAATCTGAATTTGTAGCTTAGTAAAAGTTACTAAACAGATCTTTCTAAGCCTTACAATAGCGATAATATATATACACAATATTATTTATTGTTTGTTCGCTTCAATATAGCCCCCACTGATACATGATTTAACCATCGTCAAGGATAACGGGCTGCTTCCCTGGACAATCTAACATAGTTCTGTTTTTGTTTCTAGAGTCATTTATCGTCAGAGAATCAATTTCGTTTAATCAGTGACTTCTTATGGAAGAACTACAGAAGCTCTTGTTAGAGAAGGAGAGAAAATGTGAGATACAAAAGCGAAACACAGTTCCCACTGCTAAAGGTGAGTTGTTTTATTGGATAATGTTGGATAACATGTTTAATAGTCTTTAGATCATATATCTTATTATGGCATTACTTTGAATCAGTCACCTTGCTTCAAGTTGCAATACAAAATTTCTGTTACAAGCTTTGGAAACAATTAGTTTAATATAATTTTACAGTTATACTGTATGGGAATCACCAGTTTCAGTTATACTGTATGGGAATCACCAGTTTCAGTTATACTGTATGGGAATCACCAGTTTCAGTTATACTATATGGGAATCACCAGTTTCAGTTATACTGTATGGGAATCACCAGTTTCAGTTATACTGTATGGGAATCACAAGTTTCAGTTATACTGTATGGGAATCACCAGTTTCAGTTATACTATATGGAAATCACCAGTTTCTGTGGAAATGTAAAGGAAATTTTATTAATTCTAAATTTATTTTGAAATGAATAATCGCAAACTGAGGTATAACTACTAGGAATTAATGTTTATCATCGGAGATGCTTTGGTTATTAAAAGTTGTCGTTCAAAAATACAAATAAGTATTTGTTGAAGGACTTAAGAAGTTAAGGATGAAAACAACTTTGTTTTGAGCTGACAGTTATGAGAGAACGCAACCCTTCAACATCAGGCATCGCCAGCTCTTGAGCCACACTTAGAGCAAATCCTGTGATTTCATCATCACTCTTACAACACACCCGCAGCCAAACGTTTGTGGCAAGCTTTTTCCTTAGCGGCTCACGAGCTTTAAACCCTATAATTCCCAGTCCTAGCACGTTAACGTGTAGGCCACGCCTTAGTCTGAGGAGTTTGTTTTTGTAAGATACTGTCTTATTTACGAAAAGACCCTGCATGGTCAGGCAATTAAGGCGCTCCACTCGTAATCTGAGGGTCTCGGGTTTGAATCTGCGTTGCAACAAACATGCTCGTCCTTTCAGCCGTGAAGGCATTATAAAGTGATGGTTAATCCCACTATTCGTTGATAAAAGAGCAGCCCAAGAGTTGGCGGTGGGTGATGATGACTAGCTGTCTTCTCTGTATCTAGCCTTACACTGCTAAATTAGGGACGGCTAGCGCCAATAACTCTCGTGTAACTTTGCGCAAAACTCAAAAACAAACTTACTTACAAATAGGACTGTACTCAGAAAATTAGTAGGTTTATACCAAAACATTTAATTTTCTGAGAAGTGTGTGTTACATTACATAAATGTTTAGTGTCGTACGGTCAGCATAAGAACAAAGTAAATCAGAGAAATATTGTAGTATACAAGTTGCATTGTGCAATAGAATTGTGCAAGGTGTGATTAAAGTAATCTTTATAATGATTATCCTTGGTCTAAAGTTTTATTAGTCTTTGATCTTCAGAGCTGGGGATTAGTTGGATACAGCACTTGTTTGCTGAAGTGCAGTCTATACTCACGCGCATGCGTGTTTGAAATGTTGGTTTTAATGTTTGATATAAAGAGAAGACAAAAAGTAAACACACATTAAGTTGCCAGTCAACTATTATTCAAGAAAACTGAAGATTCACACATGAAATATATGTGTAATTCACCTGCAATAATGTGGATATTTCATACATTAAGGACGCAGATAATCTTAGCCTGACTGAATATGTAAAAGTATAAAAAGGCTGAAAGGTAATAGATAGACTACTATCCAACTTAACTAAACTACGACACTCAGTCACAATATAAACACGTATAGATCCAGAGCAGTCCAAAAGTAAATTCTGCAAAATGTTTTGTACGATATAAAACATCACATAGGTATGCATTAGCAATCTAAAATGTCATTCTTAAGAAGCTACTGAATGTTGTTTGTATAAATAACCGTTATATTTTAACATACTTACTGTACAACAAATGTTTGAAAAGGAATCATGCGTATATCCTTAGAATGTTTCATTTCTCGAAGTGTAATCTTTGTTTTGATACTGATCGAAACTATGCGGTTAAAGTAGCAATTTATATATACATATGTACGTGTATGTACATATGCGTATGTGTGTTATTATAGCAAAGCCACATCAGGTTACCTGCTGTGTGCATAGAGGGAATCGAGCCCCTAATTTTAACGTTGTAATTCCGTAGACTTACACCTGTCCCAGCGGGAGACGTATATATGTTTATTTGATTATAAGTGAAGTACAAAACCTAGAGACATCAGTGTAAGATATGAAATATCAGATAAAGGGTTTGTTCTTTTCAGAATTCCTATTCGTAAAAACGTTCACAAACCAAAATCAAACTACTCATTGTATACATAGAACAATGTATGACATCGAGACGTGCAACTAACTAGCAAACAAAACATACTAAACACTAATATAGACAATTATCAAAATCCTCTACAATCCGAACAAGAAACTACAGAAATACACGTTCTACTATCAAGAAGATCCAATAATTCGGAGATATATATATATATATATTTTTAATTTCACGCAAAGGTGGTCGAAGTTTATCTGCTCTAGCAGTTCCTAATGAAAGACTAGCAGAAAGACAGATAATCACTTAACGCCAAATCTCGACTTCCTCCTTACCAAAACAACAGTACGTTTAGCAGTTAAATAACAGCACTTCCAAGGCTGAAAGTGGAAGCACCTTGGGGGGCACAATTGGACCCGCAAACTTAGATTGTGAGTCAAGTACCCTAATCACTATGCTAAATCAGGCTACGGAAAAATAACAGAAAAAAGATTGGAACACATAGTAGGTTTTGATACCAAAAAATTGATTGCTAGCTTACGAGTAAAACTTTAAATATTTAGTTCAATATTTTTAATGTAACGTACGTTATTGTATTCTTTTTCTTAAGAAATCAGACATATTTCGTTTTGTGCTGTATATTCTATGCCCTAAAAGTTTCCTATCGTATGAAATCATATATTTCTCTTTGTAAATGGTTTTTGGAAATTTTTATTATTTACGCATAAAGTTCTGTTTGTTTAATGTTCATTCATATTTTCCACCATTGACAACTGGTTAAACAACCAGAAAATATTCTCTTGATGTGATTGGTCCTCTGGAAAATTGATGTATCTTTATGAAGTATAAGTTTGATTCCACGAAAAAAAGTTTCTTTTAAGTTTGTTGTAACAATATCTTGAGTTTGATATATCTAATGAGTAGGTATGTACAATTTGAACGAATTCTACTATTTGTTTTATATTTATATCAAGTTCCAATGTATTTAAACATTTCTATGATTAGCAGTACATGGTTTAACCGACACCTTAACTAAACGTATATAACAATTATTATTGAATTGCATTTTCATTTACTACTTACTTTCATTAGATTAAAGTACTAAAGTCCTTGAACTGAACTTCATATTAAAGTTAAAAGTAATATGTTTATGTTATGCTCATGTATGTAAATCCTAGTATGATATCAGACTACCCAGTTCTCCCCGAGGCTGGTCTCTTGACGAACTCGCTTTTCAGTGCTACCGACTGCTTCATACGTTTTATTGAAAGTTTGTAAACAAGAAGCGAATCAAACCTACGTGCCTCACCAACTGTAGTTACTGCTGTAACAACATGATTTAAGACAGCACTTTATTACAATACAGTTCATGATTAAAGTAAGAGATTCACGATGTAAAACGTAATAATCTATTTTCTTAAGGTTAAATACAATGAACACATACATTCAGACGATTACTTTACTTCTTAGCCTATGCTTTATATAGATCACGATTTTTTTTATTGTGTCCGGAATATAATTATTGTCGTTAGAGAACCTTAGATGCATCATAGATGATTCTCGGCTAGATTTAGTTATCCAGTGTTGCCTTTCTCCTCTCAGGCTAGTAGCATGGCAAGGTGGTTAGGACGTTAGACTCCTAATCTTAGAGTCGCGAGGTCGAATCTCCGTCGCACTGAACATGCTCGCCCATGCTGAGAGGATGTTACAATATGTGGTCAATCCTATTATTTATTGGTAAAACAGTAGTTCAAGAGATGGTTGTAGGTGGTGATGACTAGTCTTACACTGCTAAATTAGGGACGGTTTGTGCAGAGAGCTCTCGTGTACCTTTACACGAAGTTAAAAAACCAAACCAAACTATTCATACTCATAAATTGTGCCAAAATAGCCGTCAGTCATTTTGTAGTGAAAGACTAGAAGGAAGTCATCTAGTCTAGCCAACGCTTGGGTTAATTTTTTTAAAAGAAGGAATGGTTGAATTGGCTGTCATATTATAACGCTCCAGTGGCTGAAAGAACGAATGTGTTCGTTGGCGAGGATTCGAATTCCTTAACTGTAGTTTGCGAGAGTCTAGCGCCCTAGCCAGTGGGCAATACGAGATAGAGATTTAAAAAACAACCATAAATAACTATTAGCTTATATTTGTATTTGATTTGCTCAATTCAATGTTCTAAACACAGCCATAAAACTATGCTTACCCGATAAAATTAACGATAAATCAACAAAATAAAACAACACTTCATCAATATTAACAAATTTTCTAAAAACACCGTGAAAAAATTATACAAACACAGATTGACCAACAACAAAGAAACAACAATAAATCCCAAGATACAACAGACTACAAAACCTTATACTGCTGCATACCATATGCTCCAGACATCAGCGAAAAAATAACCAACATTTGGGAAAACTTATAACAAAACACAACATCCTAGTAAACACCACATTTATTCAAATAGCAGGTACAAAATGAAGTCCATACTATTTAAAAACTACACTGACAAACACAACACCAACATAATTTATAAAATACAATACAACAACTGCCACGACTTCTATATTGGAGAAACAAGCAGAAAAATTGAAACTAGATTTAAAGAACACAAAAAAACATCTTCACAAGTTTTTGAACACTGCAAATCAAGTAAACACAACATAACCATAGAAAACACTCAGATATTAAGTAGGAAAACAAATGTAAACAAATGCAAAATCAAAGAAGCCCTACTTATACAGCAATTAAAACCAAATTAAACCAATATAAAGGAACCTATACTAATAAATAACGTGACATCCATTTGCAACGCCCCTACAATCTGGTATCCGTTTATACTCTCGTCTATGAGATATGTGTCCGCCAACGGTCACATTCAAACATTCTCTCTTTCTTAACCTGAAGATGACCTAGGAAGGTCGATACGTTGTTCTCTCCTTATCAGTAAAAGTGTTAATACCTATACCAACCGTTCTGGGGTACATTTGTATTTCAAGTGAGTTTCTTGTCATCAAGAAATATTAACCCAAACCAAATCATTTTTTTTTTTTTGCAGAGTTCAAAGTTTTCAAATTAAAAAAAAGTACATATATTTTATATATATATATATATATATAGATATGTGTTGGATGTATGTAAACATTATTACACAACAGACTGCACTGGTAATATGTTAAAAAACATCATCTGCAGGTTGATTCTAGCTTGGCAATAACCAGATTCTCTCAGTTCACTGATTAGTTAATACTCATGAGTTTCGTACAAAATAAGATCTTCAAAATCAACAAAATTAGAGCTGCTCTCTTTTTTTGTTGTTGTTGATGTATTTAAGACCACTCAAAATTCTAGAAATCACCCTTATATTTCACATGTTAATTGCCATATATTTATACATGTAAACAGTATTACGTTGTTTGATTTTCAGTTTTTTAATCTGCTACTTCTAATGAACAGTATAGTTCAGTAAGGGACTGTCTGTACACGGAGATAAAATTTTTCAACGTTTCTCAGGTAATACGAAGGTGGATGGTTCGGTGGGTTTGGTGTTTCATAGCGCAAAGCAACTAGGCTATCTGCGCCAATACGAAAGAGACCTGGCATAGCCAGGTGGTTAATGAGCTCAACACGTAATTTGAGGATCGTGTGTTCGAATCCCCGTTGCACCAAATATGCTCGCACTTTCAGCCATGGGGATATTATTTGTGACAGTCAATCCCACTATTTTTCTGTAAAAGGGTAGCCCAAGACTTGGCGGTGGGTGGTAATGACCAGCTGACTTCCCACCAGTTTTACACTGTTTAATTAGGGACCGCTAGTTCAGTGATACGAGGTAGAACATTAATAAACTTAAGACCAAAATATTAAAGTGAAAACATATCGTGAGAAGAAGATGAATAATGTAAGAGAAGAATTAATAAAAGATAACCAAATTAAGTCAGTTGAGTACCTGTGAGTGAAAGCTGAAGTGTTAGTCTCAATGTAACATATTGTTTCATATTATGTTTGTAGTTATCAATGAATAAATATATTGACAATGCTAATTAATATTGTAAAGTAAGCTGAAGTGTCATTAAGAGTGAATGTTTTGTTTCATGTCATGTTTACACTCACAAACTATAAACATATTCACAATGTTCATTAATATTGTAATGTAAGCTGAAGTTTTAGAAATATTACAGGAGGGAGAATGATCTTGTTTCACTCAAATTCATAATCATTTCTTAACTTATTAATAATATAGATGGTCGGTATGGCCAGGTGAGTTATAGCGTTCGACTCGTAATCTGAGGGTCGCGGGTTCCAATCACGGTCGCACCAAACATGCTCGCCCTTTCAGTCGTGGGGGCGTTATAATGTTTCGGTCAATTCCACTATTCGCTGGTAAAAGAGTAGCCCAAGAGTTGGCGGTGAGTAGTGATGACTAGCTGCCTTTCCGCTAGTCTTACACTGCTAAATTAGGGAAGGCTAGCACAGATAACCCTCGACTAGCTTTGTGCGAAATACAAAACAAACGAACAATAATAATGTAGATTTCGACAATAAAAATACATAGATATAACGTGCATGAATTTTATTGTAATATTTTTATTCTATAATGCTCTTACTTCCAAAACATTTATTTTGTTTTTCAGAATATATCAGTGACATTTATTATTTAAATTATTCTAAGTTCTTGTTTTAATTTCTAAATTTGTTTTTGTAATAGCAGACTGAAGGTTATGTGGCGTTTCATATGGCGAGAGATAAGGTTTTAATTATTGTATTAAAATATACATTATACGTAGAGGGTCCGGCATGGCCCGGTGGTTAAGGCACTCAACTCGCAATCCGAGGGTTGCGGGTTCGAATCCCCGTCACAACAAACATGCTCGCCCTTTCAGCTGTAGGGGTATTATAATGTGACGGTCAATCTCACTACTCGTTTGTAAAAGAGTAGCCCAAGAGTTGGCAGTCGTAGGTGATGAGTAGCTGCCTCTCCTTTAGAATTACACTGCTAAATTAGGGAGGGCTAACGCAGATAACCCTAGTTCAGCTTTGCGCGAAATTCAAAACAAACCAAAACTAAACTATATGTAGAATTAAAGATGTCTTATACTCTAGATGCAAATGGTAAATTGTGATATTTAAAATACTGAAAAAAAAGCAACGAATAATTGTTTGTTTTGAATTTCGCACAAAGCTACAGGAGGGCTATCTGTGCTAGCCGTCCCTAATTTAGCAGTGTAAGACTAGCGGAAAGGCAGCTAGTCATCACCACTCACCGCCAACTCTTAGGGTACTTTTTTACCAACGAATAGTAGGATTGACCGTCACATTATAATGCCTCACGGATGAAAGGGCGAGCATGTTTAGTGTGAAGGTTATTCGAGCCCGCGACCCTCGGATTACGAGTTAAGTGCCTTAACCACTTGGCCATGCCGGGCCAGTTATAACTGTACCTGTTTAATTTATAAAATTACAAACTTACTTTAAACAAGTAAAATTACAAAGTACAGCGTTTCTAAGTTTTCGAAGAAATGAAAATTTCGATTACTTATAAATCATGAAAACCATTTCTTTCAGTTTTCATGCCGTTTCACCCCAGGCTTATCACATTTGTATGATATAATGTTATATTCAATGCATGCTCTGCAACGTTGGGCCCTGCTGTGTCAGTATATATTACTACAGATCTTTGACTGTATGAAACTAAAGTAACGATTATGCGAAAAAAAAAAATCGATCTTTGCTAGAAGAAAAACAACTTTCGTCTCTACCAAACTTTTGCATCACTTGCTAGACTACAGTATGCACATTTTGCAGGCAAATATAACACATAGAAATAAATCTGGCGTTTCAATTTTTCATTGTTTTCAAACAAAATGGAATCTAGTTTTTCGTCCTGCTTTTGAAATGTCATATACAAATGATATGAAGGATTGGTGTACAAAAAAGTCATGAGGGACGCTATTGCTTCAGGATATCAAATGAATTCGTATAAATATTTTTGCTGCAAAAAGTTGCGTAATTCATTTGCTTAAGTTGGATTCTCAGACGTGGCAGGAAATAAAAGGATCTCATGATGTTTAATAGATAAAAACAAATGTTTGTTGTTTGTGAAGCAGCAATAGTTTGGTCTACCTCACTAGAATAAATAAAGTCACTTATCTTTGTCAGATTTCTTACTGAAAAACCATAGTCTATATTTTGGACAAGAAATACGTCATAAGAACTAGAGTCAGATTTCACTAATTGGTCACACAAGGATCGGCCAAGAGTTGGCGGTAGGTGATGTTGGCTGTCTTCTTTCTAACCTATCATTTCCAAACTAGGGTTCGCTAGCTCTCTTCTCGCTTTGCCCAAAATTTGACAAATAAGCCATTTTTCTTGGAGACAAAATAAAATAATTGAATTATCTTCTGTGCTGGAATGTTTCTGGAATTTCAATAAGTTTGAAAGCTTTTAAAGAAAGGAACGTGAGAAAACGAAAATTACCACGAAGAAAATCAATAATCATTTCCTTTTAATTTCTCTTTGTTCCTTAGTCGCCAATGGCTTTTCTGAGTCGTTTATAAAATAATTATACTTTGATATAATCTCAAGTTTTTGTGTCTATAATATATTCGAATTGAGCAGGAACAAAACACGTAGGAGTTGCAGTGAAGTTCGAATGTATGATACTTGTGTCATTTTGTGTTTTGATTGTCTTATTTTAGGTGGGTCCTTGTTTCCACACAAGAGTAAGAAAATATGATTGAAGGTTTTAGTTTGATATTTTATTTTTTTAAATATATTTATTAACATAATAATAGGTTTAAGACAGCCTACTGCTGGTACAGCGGTAAGTCTACGGATTTAGAACGCCAAAATCACGGGTTCAATTCCCCTCGGTGTGCTCAGCAGGTAGCCCGATGTAGCTTTGCTATAAGAAAACACACGCTTTAACACAAATCAATGTAAGCCGAGAGAGAGCAACTTGCCAAGTACTTTTCTAGGTTCATCTGTTAAGACCACTGTAGAATGTTTGTTCATATGAATTTCATATGAATGAGATGTTTTAAAACGGCCTCCTTGTAATTATAAACATTTCGGGGATCAAATATATGTTTCAAAGGCAAGCGTGAACTACTTAAGACTTAAGGCGTTCTATAGACCTTCTATTATTTAATTTCTTCAGTGGGCCTATGCTCGTGGCTTTAATGTTGATTTTAAAGGTACGTAGAGCTTTACCGTCCCTTATGATCGCGCGAGACCCATAACTCTTACTAGTAGGTATTACGTTAATAAAATTTAGACAGTCATCAGTTAACCTATCTGCGTGGAAGTTTCAATAGCGCGAGTATAAAACTTGCAGTTACTTCTTGGAAAAACAAAAACATGCACAAACTTCATGTGTACACAACATGTATATCCTGAACATAAAAGTTGATATCGATTTGAGAAATGGAAATGTTGTGACGCCACTTCCTTTGTGAACTAAAAAAAATACGAAAAGAACATAATCATCGCTTCTACAACCGGCAATACCAAATACTAGTTTCGCTATGGGAATCGTAAAGATGTCCTGCCAGCCAGAAAATTATGTTGTATTATGCCTCGGTATTTTTTTGCAAAGGAAAATAGAACAGTAAGTGTGGTATTTATTTCGTGCATACTTCTTAAAGCATTACAAAAGTAAGTTGCCGTTCTATGACTATTTTCACTTACATTACATTTGCACAAAATTATTTTTTTGTGTGTTCAGATGATTGTGCAATACTTAGAGAATGAAAAAAACAAAACAAAAAGTTCTAACTCATTCTCCAAGTCTGGGAAGCTCGCGCAGCACAAAATGTTCATTAAATTTAATAGCTTTTGTCTTTTACTATTCCTTTAGTGCGTATATCTGCTCTGATACAGGTGAAATGAAAGTAAAACATTAGTATTTCTTGATATGATAGACCTGTTACCTACATTATGTATAGTTGTTCATGTTTCAAGTCTTTGTACATCTACTAATACTTGCTATACGAAGTAATACATGTTTTTCAGCTAGACAGCTAATACTCATCTCCAAAGTATTAGCCCTATGTAATGATCTGAAATCAAAGTTACATTGAATGAAATATGTGAACAGGTCCGGAAAGGAAAGATTCACATAAACTTTTGTTAAGACTTAACAGTAGATAATCTGAGTCATAGAATTGACTTCATTAACACAATGAACAAACATATATATATATATATCGTATCGATACATATGTTAATACAAGTGTAAACATAATTTGCTCGTATGCAATGTAATTAACCGTAATTTAAGTCTGAAAGTATAAAACCATAACTTGAAGTAACTTTTGTGAAGCTTAAGGTCAAACATACAGTAAGCTTTAGACACTCAACCAGCGCTAGGTTTACAGATTACGTCAAATGTAACTCCAAAACACTCAAGAAAGATAAATGTATTTTTTTAACGTGTGAGGAAAAAAAAAGAGAGAAAACAAAGGATTTATTCATAATTTCACGCAAAGCTACTCGTGGGCTGTCCACACTGTCCGTCCCTAATTTTTAAGTAATAGATTATAGGCAATGTAGCCAGTCAGCGCCACCCACCGCTAGTTTTTGGGTTATATACATTTCATCAACGAATGGTGGGATTAACCGTAGCTTTATAATTCCCCAATGCTGAAAGAACGAGCATGTTTGGTGACCCTCGGATTGCAGGTCGAGACCCTGACCACCAAACGATGCTAGACCAGGGAACAAAAGGTAATACAACAAATATTTCTTCAAAATTAAGAAATTATTTATTTCATTAGATTGAAAATTGGAATAAGTTAATTATTTAGTGCTTAATTTCACCGTATTTTATTAAAGTGAGTATTCGACACCATGCATTATAGTTTGATTGTCTTTATGATTAAGCTGCGTTTTCCTGCTTATTGAATCAGTCTGAATCTATTAGTTTTCAAAGTGTGTACTTTATTAACGCTGTCTACCTGACACATGGTCTATTCTTCTGTGGATTAGTGGTACGTCGACAGATTTATAACTCTAGCCTCCAAGTTTCGTTTCCCTGCGGGGGATACAGCAGGTAACCCAAAGTGGCTTTGCTCTAAAAACAAACACCAAACAAACATAACAATTTTCATAACAAATCACATGAAATGCAATAGAATTGTTATTCTAAGTTCTATTGGAGGATTACTATGACCCACCCTATATATTTCTTAATGTTTAGTAACAATATACTTCGTATTAAAACAGCTTGTAGATACTGTGTGCCCTTTCTAAAAATCCTTAAACACACAATTAAATGATGAATTTACATATATATTTGAAACACTGGATGTATCAGCTGATCTAATGACATCCACAGAAAAGACTTATGGAATTTTGTATTCTTAAAGAAGAAAAGAAAGAAGTGTTAATCTTAGGACTTATACCCACATGAACATAGAGAAAGAGATGTTATAAATGTTTTCTCTGATTTCGTCGATGGTGATGATGTTCATTTTTTTGTTGTTGTCGAGTGATGGTTTTTAACAGGATCAAATTCACCTTTTGTGATGATGTTCATTTTTTTGTTGTTGTCGAGTGATGGTTTTTAACAGGAACAAATTCACCTTTTGAAATAGTTTTGCAAAAAATAAATATGTCAAGTGTGTGTTGAATGAATCAGTCGTGAGAAAGAAAGGTATAATAGAGGCATCTGTACTTCAGAAATAACAAGTGTTGAACCAATTCATGAAACTGAGAAACAATGTCCATATTTCAGTGGGTCATAAAGCTTTCTGCTTTTTAAGATAATTTAAAAAAATCCAATTTTTTGGAACAGCGGTTTAATTTTAAGACTTTCTAGTCTAATATACATTTTACTAACAAACATTGGTCATACCTTTAAAATATCTGAAATGTTAATATTTTTCATTTTATTTTAGTCTAATAACACAAAAAACGGTTTTGAAAATAGCACTAGTTTTGTGCCAGGAGTGACCTCTATGTTATCATGTAAGTTTATTAATTCAAAAATCCATAACTCGGGTCCCTTTTACATTAAATTACGTTCCACTTTTTCGAGCAGTCGTTGCGTTATAAGAGAGATGGTAAAACCATATTATTTGATTAAAGCAACCTGGCCAGGCATGACTAGGTGAGTTAAGGCGTTTGACTCGTAATTTGAAGGTCGCGGGTTCGAATCCCCGTTGCACCAAATCATGCTCGCCCTTTCAGCCGTGGAGGCGTTATAATGTTACAGTCAATCCCACTATTCATTGGTAAAATAGTAGCCCAAGAGTTGACGATGGGTGGTGATGACTAGCTGCCATTCCTCTAGTATTACATTGCTAAATTGAGCAGCTTTTCGCGAAATTTAAAACATAAATAAAGCAATTTAATGGTTGACTTTGGTTGTTGTTTGACTATTTGCCTTCAGTCTGGCCCTTGTGTAGCTTTTCGGAAATATAAGAAACAAACAAAAGAGCTATTCTTCTGGAATAAGCCTGTTTATAATAATATCGTTACATTTATTACATAAAAGATTAGTTTTAAAAGGTGTGTAGCCTGTTTCTAAACTCGGGATTGATTGGCACTGACGTTACACAGAGGAACAATCAGCTTCTTCTAATTCACTTAAGTGTCACGTTCAAACTTGATAAAGTTTCTTTTAATTTATCAGCATTTCAAGCGTTAAGTCAAACTCAAACCACCGAGATAATCTTGCCTGTATTATTTGAAAATTAAGCCCTAGGGAATACTTAAGGGGATACTAAAGTACTCTTATCTTTGACACTCATTAATATAATCCTAATATGAACCGAAAAATTTATTAGCCCTGAAAGTCAAGTCAGATTATCTATAGAAAAGAACAACATAGTTATATCCATCTCATTATGTTTGCTACTAAGATGTTTTCTTATTTCTATGTTTGTTTCGTTCATACGGTAGTTTTAATACTGTAAAGCAAGTCGAACTAATAACGTGAGTTAAATATGATAACTCAAAAAGAAATAATATGGTGTAAAAGTATCGTGAAAGCTTTACTTGGTTTATAATTTCGCGCATAACTACAAACACAACGTCTCTCTGCGTATTCTCGCAAAAGCTTATGAACTTATAGACTACAGCACCCACTACAGTAAATAGCGCCCACTTCAAACTGTCATCGTCTGATCGAATAGTAGAGTTTTATCGTTACTCTTATAGCGCACCTCGGGTTACAATCATGGAATGTATGTTTGGAGTTTCACCGCCACTCTTACAGTGCACCCCCGGATCCAATCATGGAATGTATGTTTGGAGTTCACCGCCACTCTTACAGTGCACCCCCGGATCCAATCATGGAATGTATGTTTGGAGTTTCACCGCCACTCTTACAGTGCACCCCCGGATCCAATCATGGAATGTATGTTTGGAGTTTCACTGTCATTCTTACAGTGCACCCCCGGATCCAATCATGGAATGTATGTTTGGAGTTTCACCGCCACTCTTACAGTGCACCCCCGGATCCAATCATGGAATGTATGTTTGGAGTTTCACTGTCATTCTTACAGTGCACCCCGGATCCAATCATGGAATGTATGTTTGGAGTTTCACCGCCACTCTTACAGTGCACCCCCGGATCCAATCATGGAATGTATGTTTGGAGTTTCACTGTCATTCTTACAGTGCACCCCCGGATCCAATCATGGAATGTATGTTTGGAGTTTCACCGCCACTCTTACAGTGCACCCCCGGATCCAATCATGGAATGTATGTTTGGAGTTACACTGTCATTCTTACAGTGCACCCCGGGATCCAATCATGGAATGTATGTTTGGAGTTACACTGTCATTCTTACAGTGCACCCCGGGATCCAATCATGGAATGTATGTTTTTGGTAACATCGAAATCTATTACCTTTTAACCTTCATTTGCGGATTATTTAAATCTCCCTATCACCTGATGCGCAAAGATTCGAGAATTTTTGCAACGGGCCATTCAAAATTTTGAGCACAAAATTTAGTATCTTATGATGTCAACGGCAGTTAAATTGTTAAATAATAGGGCTGATAGCAAAATATTGAAACTGTAGTGATGTGCTTGATTATATGTAAAACAACATAATAGGAAATAACTTAAATATAAAAAAGTTTTTGGAAAGAGTTTTGTAAACAACATACATTAGCAATTTATACTGCGCTCGACTCGATGGTTATGAACACGTTATTATTAGCATTTAATCTACAATTTCTTTGCATTGTATAAAACATGGCTGCCTGCCTAATACACGAACTTGTTAAGCCAGCTCGTTCGTTAAAGGTACGCAAACTTAACATTGAATTACGTTATTTGAATAATTAAAATCAGTTTCTCTCAAACGTTGCAGTTAAGACAAACAGCTGTTAGTTGTTTTTTTCCTTTAGTGTCAGTGTTACGTTAAATATGAGTCGTTCAATCTCTTTGTTTATTTGTTGTTTGTTTTTTGAATTTCGCGTAAAGCCACACGAGGGCTATCTGTGTTACCCGTCCCTAATTTAGCAGTGTAAACTAGAGGGAAGGCGTCTAGTCATCATCACCCACCCACTCTTTTACCAACGAATAGTGGAATTGACCGTCACAATATAACGCCCCCACTACTGAAAGGGCGAACTGTTTGGTGCGACGGGTTTCAAACCCGCGACTCTCATATTACGAGTCAACGCCTTAACCCACCTAATCTTTTTGAAATTTATGTTAACATTGAGCTTTTCACTCACAAAATTTCATAAAAGTTTCACCCATAATTATTTGTAAATTTCTTGAAGTTTTTGGTATTGAATATCTTCTCCAAACACGTTCATCCTTTCAGCCTTAAAAGCGTTATAATGTGATTATCAATTCCCTTAATTACTGGTAAAATGAGTCCAAGAGGGAGCAGTAAATGTTGTTGGATATCTGCACCTCTATTGTATAACTACTAAGTTCGCTAAGTTGTCAGAAAACAAACAACTCCTAAGTTAGGAACAGTGAGCACAGATAGTCCTGGAGTATCTTTGCAGCAAATTGAAAAATAAATTATATTTTACTATAGAATCAAAACAACTTGAACTAAGACAGCTGCTTCCATAAAATAAATTATTTTACTTCGAGGTAGCATATGAAAACAAAAAAAACCAACGAAAAATTCACCATTATGAGATTTGGTAGGTGTTGGTTGCCCTTGTAATGTTAGTGCCTATGTTGAATTTTTTTTATCAAACGACTAACACCACACGATGATAGCAGAAATCTATTAAAATAGGGTAGTGTATCTTTTAATTATTTTACCAAAAAAAAAAGATAAAGTTAAACAAAGTCTGATTACATACATTAAACTTTCAAACTACTCTAGAGACGACGGAAAAGCTATGTTATCTGTTTATTGCTTTGCCGTCTTTTTCTTCCAGCACACGATAGCAAAAATATAATAATTAAAAAGCGTTACGCTTGTGTAAGTCTATATCTTACTTGGCTCAGGAAAACTGAGTTATATAAACATGTAAAAATGCGTAAATGGTTTACTTTAATATCTATATATGTGTGTCTATGTGAAACTTAATTAACTTGCCGTCAATGGAAAAGACAACCAGACGTTTCTATAGCTACGGTCACGCGATTCGCGGGTATCTGTTCTGTGTGTTTAAACAAACCCCGTAGAATAAAGTTTTAAAATTACTCCAAACCTCTAGCGGTGACTGTAAGAATACGTCACTCCTCGCACAGAGATTTACCTTTAACGAGGGTGTTAAGGAAACTAGAACCAGAGGCGTGGTGTTTCGAAGAAGAGTTTTTCATGGCAGCAGGAAAAATAATACGGGAAACTCCAAAACACCTTATGGTGGTCAACAGGTATTTTCGTTCAATCCCACTGTTCATTGGTAAAAAGAGTTGACGGTGGGTGGTAATGTCTAGCAGCCTTCCCTTAGTCTTTCACTGCTAAATTATGGATGGCTAGCAAAGATAGCCTTCTCATAGAGTTGCATAAAATTTATAATAAACCAAACCAGTTTAATGAAGAAAGGTCTCTGACTCTCCCAAGAACTTTATTGTGATAAAGTTGGACATAAATATCCCATGACATTAACTGACATTTAAATGTACGGAAACTTCCTAAACTACTTACCACATATCAAAACCTAAGTCTGAAAATGAGAAACAATCCAAAGAAACTGAAATTAGCACAAATTCATACGTGTGAAGTTTCCTATTATAATTCGAATGGATTCCTTAAACAGGCTCTTGGAAGTCACAGACCTAAAACGTGATCCTATTTAAGGAAAGATGCACAAGAGAAGGTGGAAAACATTGAGTCAGTGCTTTTGAAGAAGATTGATCTAGTGGAAACATAGCTGCATCACCACCGTAAAGTAGCAAGAGAAAAGAATACATGGCACGTTCGCAAGAAAAAAACAGCGGGCTTCAGAAATAGTATATTCAACTTAGCCTTCGTTATCAAGGTGTAATTAAATATCCCGTATTTATGAACAGACATATACAATTTACTATAGTCTCAATTAAAAAAGAAGAGGAAAATATACAGTAATAATTTATTACAGTTAATCCACTCAGCGAGATGCTCTCCAGTGGCAGAGTGTTATGTCTTCGGACTTACAACGCTAGAGCCCGGGTTTCAAAACCCATGGTGGATAAAGCACGAATAGCTCATTGTAGAGGTTTGTTTTTGGTTGCAAACAAAAGCAAACAGTAATGACAAAAAGAGGTAGGTTGGCATTGTAACTATTAGGTAAAAAAATAGAAATACATTACATTATTACGACTAGTAAAATAAAGAACTCTTTCTTCATTGAACATATAAAATAATGTTTCAACTATGAATCTTTCTAGTAGCAAACTTGGCTCAGCAAACTGAAACTAGATGAATGCCTAATTCAAAATAAAAGGAAGTAAATCACAAGAAACAGATAGGCTATGTTTGTTTCATTGTTTTTTGAATTTCGCGCAAAGCTATACGAGGGTTATCTGCGCTAACTATCCCTAATCTTGCAGTGTAAGACTAGAGGGAAGGTAGCTAGTATCACCATCCACCGCCAACTCTTGGGCTACTCTTTTACCAATGAGTAGTGGGATTGACCGCCCTATTACAACGCCCCCACGGCTGAAAGAGCGGTCATGTTTGATGTTACGGGGATTCGAACCCGCGACCCTCAGATTACGAGTCGTTTGCCTTAAACGCTTGGCCATGCCGGCCATTTTTTAATTTTAAACGTGTTTTATATATACTAATTTCAAGAAAATCTAGAGCTTATTTAATTTATTATTACTGCTCAATTTTAGTGTTGTAATCCATCGAGTTAGCCACTGTGCCATTAGAGTTAAAATACTGCTAAAGTTAAATAAACTACGAAATGCTTGAAATGGAAAATATTTCATAATTGACACACGTACAGTTCTTAATACTCAATACATTTTGTCGTTAAAAGACTTGTACAGAAGGTTGAGTGCGTTATATTAAGATGACTTTGGAGCCTCACCTGGTCGTTATAGTCCATTTTACCACGTCCAGTCATACTTCACCTGACGGCTCTGTCTCTTGACAAAACCACCTAACACAGTTTCTATTGCGAAATGTGTTTATTTATCACAAATTATAATTATATTTAGAGCTGATATAATTTTGTGATGCATAGTACAATAAATTTACGCGTTATGTTTGTTTTCTCTTTAATTAGTACATCTCGACTCTGTAAACTGAAACAAATATCTAATGTCTTAAATTATACACATTTTGAGTCTAAATTATTAACTTATTACCAAGCGCAGTTGTTTTAGCAGAAGACCGTCTTTAATTCTCTGGTGTTATGATATTCCTAGATATCTGAGTCATATATATAAAATTCTTAAAGGTATGTATTGTAACGTGTGTATAAATCACTTGCTTTTTAATCACACTATTTCACAATCCACTGAATTCAAACATTAGCTCCCCGGTAAGCCTCTAAAAAAGAAAGGTCCGTTATTCAAAAGCGCTCCGGTTTCTGGATTTTATTGTTTCGTATCAAGACTTATTTAACCCACGTATTTTTCTGATATTATGAATTCAAACATAGTTATCACTTAGTAACTGGGTTAATTTTAGTACGAGAATAAGGTCACAGAATTCCATTTTTGTAATGCTAATAAGCAAATTTAGTATATTATTTAAAAATTTGAAATCAGTAAATTAAACATTCAACAATATACTTTTATTACAGGAGCGATTTAATGTTGGACACAAGTTTTAACTTTACTAACTCTTCAAATGTAGACACTTTCCAATACCACACTATTTTTATTGGGAAAGTTATGTTAAAATATGTCATTACTGGTACATTTTGATCGATGTTCATGTAGGAGTCTCTCAACCCGGTATTTAACGATACAGTTGTGTAAAACAATTTAAAATGGTTTAGCCTGGTAAATAGAGCGCCTGATTTGCAACCTACGAGTCAGGAAATGGACTCCATCACTTAATATGCTTGCCATTTAAGTCGTGGGGGTATTATAATGTGACGATCAATTCCAATATTAGTTAGTAAAAGAGTACCCCAACAGTTAGCGGTGAGTGCTGTTGACTAGGCACCTATCTTCTTATCTATCACTCCTAAAGTAGAGTGGGCTTGCACAGATAACTCTGGAGTAGTTTTGCTCGAAGCTGAACAATCAAACAATTTAATACACAAAGCAAACATGGACTCGATTGATACATAAATAAACAACTCACTTTATCATAACAAATTAAGTAGACAATCACTATGGAAACAAAACTAATAATGACACATTGTTAAAACACCATTAACATCCGATCTGATGTAAAAGTGATTAATATTATGCCAAGGTCAAAATATTGTTTATTCGGTTTCAAAAACGGTCATGAATAGATAGTAATATAAGCAACTGGTGAAAACATAAGAACTTTCTCAAAAATGTTACGCCACTACAGAGAATAAATATTGATTGTACTCCTAGATTGAGCTCTGTATTCCATGAATCGATATTATACAAAAGTGTTTATACGATATAACTGAAAGTGGAACTTGTGGTAATACAAAGTTTCGTAAGTTTCTTGTATGTAATAAAAAACAAACGTGAGGAGAACTTCACTTATTGTTTTCAGAAAGTGGTTTGACAATATACAGTTGTTTTCTGTAGTGTATCGATTTTAGTTTTTGGAAAATTGTCACGAATAGCATCTTATGTTCATAGAGAGAAGAACTTATACATGGTAGTAGGTCTCTTTCTCTATTCATCCACGACAGTGTGTATATATATAGATATAAAAATATTACACAGTTATATCTCAGTTTGCTGAAAAATTTATTTAATTTCATTTTATAAAAGAATTTACGGTTGTGAACCCAAAAACTACATACAAAAGTTATAATGGTTATATTGTTTAATATGTATTGCATTTCGCTTCCATGAACTGTTTATAGCGCAGTTAATGTTAATAATGTATTGTGATGAACGTAGGTTTTAACAAAATACCTTAAACATGATTTTATTAATGACTGATAAAAACACTGCAAACACAGTTCTAATACTGATGTCTGAAGTGATAATTAGTATACAGTCTTAAGTGTTTAATCACTTTTTGCGAAGACTGAGTCTCAGAAACTACTCCCACTGAGTAATTAGCAATCCATGCATTTAAATCTTTTAATTTACATCCAACATTGAAACAATAATAATGTTTCTTTCTAGAAATGTTATTTTCCATCTTCCATTGTTGTGTAAGCTTTTTTCTTTTTAATAGTCGCAAGGGACGTTTGCACTATAACTTATATTTTTCATGCAAGTTAAATTCTGAACTTTTACAGATAATTGTGTAATTGTTAACTATTTCAAAACGTTAAGTTAAAGACTGAAATACGCCCCTAGTTACATATCACTTAGTTATATAGCATAAAATGATGAAGTCCATTGAATATGGTAACAATGGTAACAATCGGTTAACATTGAAATGTGATAATACAAATATGAAAATAAGTAAACGGAATTGAAAAAGAAAATAGTAAAACTTATAGTTTGGACTCTAATGTTTAAATAACATTAAACTGGAATAAGTTGTACTATTAGATATAAATTAGTTTCTTATTGGACCCGGCATGGCCAAGTGGGTTAAGACGTGCGACTCCTAATCTAAGGGTCGCGGATTCGCATCCCCGTCGCGCCAAACATGCTCGCCCTTTCAGCCATGGGGGCGTTATAATGTGACGGTTAATCCCACTATTCGTTGGTAAAAGAGTAGCCCAAGTGTTGGCGGTGGGTGGTGATGACTAGCTGCCTTTTCTCTTGTCTTACACTGCTAAATTAGGGACGGTTAGCGCCGATAGCCCTCAAGTAGCTTTGTGCGATGCTAAAAAACAAACAGTTATTTATTCTGAAGATTTACCTGTAAGGTATATTTCCAATCCCAGTATTTCTGATAACAGCATCTTGAGATTTAGAAAAAAAGAAAAAATTCACCTTTACTAGACTCAAGATTGTGTGATATTTAACATATGTGATTAATTGTTTTACAATTTCAAACACAAATTTTTAAGGCATACTGCAGCCACACTGAACTTTAAATTATGCCTTCGCCTTAATGAACTTAAAATACTAACAAACGTGTAGAACATAAATCATGCCAAAACTAATATGATGAGACAGTTCAGCTCTTGTGGACTTAACACGCTGTGACAATATTTTAAAACTTTAACTCTAAAGCATTTAAACGGGCTTAGTATGATAGTTTCTAATGGGAAATAGAATATTTATTCTAACTAACCATCTGAGAATTGTTGTTATCAGAAACTTTTTCTGCTTTGATTACCAGTGAATCCCAGTTGTCACGCAGTAGCAGTTACTCTTAATGCAAGATTCCTAACATGAAATGTTTTAAAAATAAACATCGATATTTACTAATAAGTTTCTAATGTTTATCTTTTTTATCCACATTTTATTTCCCATTTGTTTCTTTGGTTTTTTCTGAAGACTATTGGAATAAGAAATGTATGCTTTGGCTTATCTACAGTTTATCTTCGTAAGACAACAACAAATTTATTATATAGCGTTAATATATTTCTGAGTCCTATCAGGGTGGATTGCATGTTAAATTTTCAGGACGGTTTCTTTTTGCTTATCTTGAGAAACCCTTGTTTATATTTACATGTCTCTATAGTCATGTTTAATAATTCATGGTTGTTTAGAAAGAAACTTCGTAGTACATGATTTCATGAAGCACTTATTAAACTTGGGTAAACGTTTTCAGCTTTCTAGAGAATAATGTATTATATGAATGTATTAGGTCATCCTATAAGTAATGTTCGAAAATTTAATACAGAAAGTGCATCATTATTTCTGTCTTTGTAGAAGGCTTTAACGACTACAATATGTATTAGGAGTGTATAAAAATGTTCAGACAAATAAAAGAAACTAACCCAATTCCACCTATTCAGATCATTAATGGAATAAACCCTTAAGAAGATGGATGTGTCTGAGATGCACATTAGACATATAATGCTTTATGAGTTTAAAAAAGGCAATACTACAACAGAAACTACACGAAACATTCAAGATGTTTATGGTGCGGAGTCTCTCAATGAAAGAAAATGTCGAAGGTGGTTTCAGAAGTTCAGATCAGGTGAATACAGCGTAAGTAATGTGCCACGTACAGGTCGTCCTGTTGAGTTTAATGACGACTTGCTGTTGGCTGTACTTTATAAAGATTGTGCTGTAACAGTTAAAGAACTAGCACAGAAGCTTAATTCAATCCATTCAACAGTTCGCCGTTATCTGCAACAGCTTGGAAAGGTGTCAAAACGTAGAAAAAGGATCCCCTATGATTTAACGGAAGCCAACCTAAGAGCGTGAATGAACATTTGCACTTCTCTGCAATCTCGTGAACGTAGCTCACCTTTTTTGGACAGGTTAGTGATTGGGGTTAAAAAGTGGATATTTTATAAAAATGTTAAGCGCCGCAGACAATGCTTCAGTGGAAATAAACTGGCTAAAGCACAGCCAAAAATGGACCTCCACCCTAGGGAAGTCTTGTTAAGCGTTTGGTAGGATATTGTTGATGTGATCCACTTTGAATTGCTGCCACTCAATGTAACGATTATATCAGACTTCTATTATTAACAGTAAAAGTACTTGAAGTTGTACTGAAAAAAAAGAGGCCTACTTTGATCAATTGTAAAGGTGTGTTACACCAGGATAATGCACAGCCCCATACAGCAAGGATCACATCTGCAAAGATTGAAGAGCTGGACTGGGAAAACTTCCACATCCTCCTTATTTTCTAGACCTTGCTCCATCTGATTATCATCTATTCCGAAGTTTGCAGAACTACATTAATGGAAAACAGCTTGGAAAACATGAAGATGTCGAAACTACCCTCTCTACATTCTTTTCCTCCAAACCCCAAGAATTTTATAGAAGTGGCATTCAGAAGCTTGTGAATCGTTGGCAGGAAGTAATTAATAATAATGGAACATACATTATTGATTAAATAACATTAAAAGCATTTGAAATCCTTTCTTTTTTTCTGAACCTAAATTGGACATTACTTAAGCGATGACCTGATAGGATGTTAAGCAAGAACGACTGTAATCTGTTTAACTAGATGATTAGTTGCTTTTTACTGACAGCAATGATTTTTTCTTTCAATAATTGGAATTAATTATATTATTTTGTTGACAAAATAATTTAATCATGTTATTTTTTAACACGAACATGTTTTCTCTTTCCAGGTGTGTTTTGCCCAATTGAGTGGGACAAAGCCTATTGCTGGCCAAACGTTCCAGCAGGCACTCTCTACAAAATTCCGTGTCCGTCTTACATCCATAAATTTGTCCGAAACGGTAAATGTATTTTGTATGATTGTTAATCACTGTTAATCTACTTATAACTTCTAAATACAAAGTACATAGCTAAGCAGGAAATAGTTTAAAGCGTGATAAATTTACTTAGGGTATTCATCAAATATTATAAACATATATATTTCTAAATAACGACAAAGGTAATTTGTTAACTGAGTCGAGATAATTCAAGGATGATAGTGCCTGCTGTAAGTTTCGAACATGATATGACTAAATAAATAATCTTATAGCCAGAGGTTTTGTGCTCAGAATTTATGACGCACATTCTCTCAGGCCGTTTCTCAATCTGTCCTTAATTCATGTTCACATAACTTATGACAGTTAATGCCATTCACTTTAGTTCTGTTAGCGAGAAGAACGCTGAACATGTAATATACGCTTCCGGACATTTAATTTGAAAATTTTAACTGACTTAAACGTAATTAAAGAAATAGAATAAAATTTTGGAATAGCAACTAACCAATTCCCATCATATGTCATGTTCAGCTAAAAAATATTTCATGAAAACCCACTTTCCGAAAATATACGTTTCCATATGAGTGAAGTCATATAAAAGAATTACAAATTAGACTAGTCGCTTCTGAAATGAATGATAAACACTAAGTATAATATGGGGTGTTTTTTTATAGGCCCGGTTAATATGTTGTGCTATTTAATGATCAGAAAATTAACTTAATATCTCAAAGAATTCAAAATGGATAATGTAATTTTCAACGCTAAATGATATGTTTTATACATTTGATATATCGTCAGTATAGGAGTAATATATTTTCGTTTCCCTAATAATTTCCTTTGTTTATTTCAGAATAAAGGTACAATATATACACCACGGATAATCAAATTCCAGATTGTAAGTCCGTAAACTTTCCGCTGTCCCACAGCTGACCACGAACTAACAACATTGAAAAATAATAATTTAGATAGATATACATTACTTTAGTGTTATTTATAGTTATAACTATTATAAATTAGACCAATACACCACAACTGCTCCTGTTTTTCCTGTAAGTCTTTATATGAAAAATAAGTTACGTAACTGGTTGTGACACAAGATAATATGAAACTATACCTCATACTTTTTACTTTTAACATCACTATTGGAATTTCAGTATAAAGTAATTACAGTAAGAAATAGTACATTTACTGAGTGAAACACTTTCGTATCACGTTCGTACTCCGTCTTTTATAAGTACAGCGGAATCACATACAAAGACAAAAATATCTGAAAAGTAAATTAAGCATATATATGCAAAAAGCTCGTTTGGGTTGAGAAAATATCTTATCTTCTTATCATGTTATCTTCTACGTAAAATATTTTCTCAACCCAAACAAGCCGTTTTTTGCATATATATTTCTCTACAAGTGGATTTCTCGACATCACTAAAACAAACATAATTTAATCTGCTAAGGAAAATACCTCATTGAAACTGAATTTCCGTTAGCGTTAAGTCTCTTTTAAATATATAATTATATCCAAGATGTGATGGCATGGATTCTCTAACTTAACTCCACGTTATATGAATTTGATCTTACTTCTATGTATTCTCTTTATGAAGGCGTCATAATTTATCCTCAGTAGTTTAGGCTCATTAGTTTAAGTAAAAGATTATGAATATTTGGATTTGGATTTGGAAAAGTAAACAGGAAGTCAAAACGAATTAATAATTTTACTTCAATATTTGTTTTCACTTTCAACAACAGGCCCGGCATGGGCATGCTCAGTTGGTTAATACACTCTACATGTTATCTGAGGGTCTCGGGTTCGAATCCCCCGTCATACCAGACATGCTTGCTCTTTCAGCCGTGGGAGCGTTATAATGTGACGGTCAATCCCACTATTTGTTGGTAAATGAGTAGCACAGGATTGGCAATGGATGGTGATGACTATCTGCCTTCCATCTAATCTTACACCGCAAAAATTAGGAAAGGCTAGTTCAGATATCCCTCTTGTAGCAACGCGCAAAATTCAAAAACGAACAACCACGAAAAAAAGCGTTACAGTCGGTAAGTCAACGTGTATTCATTTTCTTGACGCTTGGACAGATGTAGACAATATTATCTTCCCTTTAATACTTACTGTTACATATTGGAAAGAAAAAGATAAAAATAAATATCCTAAGACCTCACTTACCTTAATTTTAAGTAGAATGTGTCATATTTTCTTATGAATTGGGATATATGAGTATTCAATCATTGTTTCACAGTATTGTTACGCCATTTTTGATTATTGGTTTTCGATCATTTCTTTACCGGAAGTAAATGACACAGTTTCAGTCGAAGCATTTAAACTTTATTTTTCCTTTTTAGAAGATTTAATTCTTTAACTGCTTTCAGAATAGTTTTATCTGTTAAAATAGCAGAGTTTTGTAAACTAATTTTTTTCAAGAGGTTTTTTACTAATTATTTTTAACAGCTCCTTTAAGTCTTTTTGTTGTCAAAGGTCTTTATTATCTCAACTGAACAATTTATTTCTTTACGATAGTTTTTTGTTAACATTATAGTCGAATATTTTAACTATTTTGTCCAAAAAATGTCTTTGATTCTTTCATTAGTGAAATGCTTAACTTTTTTGTTTTTAACGAAACTTTATTGAAATATTTTATCAGAAGAGACATTAAAACGTTCAAGCAGTGATGGTAAAATAAGACGCAAAGTAGTGATGGAGGAAGTTCCATTTGCAATGGTAAATCAATAATAATAAAAAGAAAGATCAGTTTGATAGAAATGCTATTCGTGGTATATCAATATTTATTGCAAGTGGAAGCTTTAAAGTACTCCATAGAGGCGAGACAAAATGTAAGTTTAATCTTAAGTATAAGGCAATCCATTGGACAAATATGGCGGAATTAGAAAGCTCTCTTTCACACGGTTGAGATGTGTTCAATATATTATTAATGGACTAGATGTTGTTGAAACCATTCTTTGAAACAAACGTTTCATTTGCACAAATAGAGTCGACTGCTACCGATTTTTGTCAGAAGGCTGTTAAAGTACCTTTTGAATTTTATTGGAATGTCTGTAAGCGACATGTTATGAAAAAAATAAAAACAACATTAATCCTAGCTGGGAAAAAACAAAACTTAAATTATAACCAACGAGTACAATGAATAGATGAATATTTCTGAACCAAATGCGCTAATCTTACGGCTGATATAGTTTTCTAGCTATTCTAAAACATTACACGCGTTTTATTCTTGCCTCCCACGATGGTACAATGGTAAGTCTGCGGATATACAATGCTAAAATCAGGGGTTCAGTTCCCCTCGGTGGACTCAGCAGATAGCTCGATGTCGCTTTGCTATAAGAAAACACATATCTTATTCTTATAACAACTTATTTTAATTTTATAAACTCGAACTAACACATTTTTATTTGCCGTAACTGGTAGTTTATACTAAATCTTATCTTACTGAAGTACTTGATAAGAGTTCTGAATTTAGACATTTTGATTGTTTTCCTTTATTATGGACCCGTAATCTGAGGGTCGCGGGTTCGCATCCCCCGTCGCGCCAAACACCTTCCCCCTTTCAGCCGTGAGGGCGTTATAATTTGACGGTCAATCCCACTATTCGTTGGTAAAAGAGTAGCCCAAGAGTTGGCGGTGGGTAGTGATGACTAGCTGCCTTCCCTCTTGTATTACACTGCTAAATTAGGGACGGCTAGCACAGATAGCTCTTGAGTAGCTTTGTGCGAAATTAAAAAAAAACCAAAAACAATCCTTTATTATGTTTGTTTGTTTTTGAATTTGGCGCAAAGCTACATGAGAGCTATCTGTGCTAGCCGTCTCTAATTTAGCAGTGTAAGACTAGAGGGAAGGCAGCTAGTCATCACCACCCACCGCTAACTTCTGTGCTACTCTTTTACCAACGAATAGTGGGATTGATCATCACGTTATAACATCCCCACGACTAAAATGGCAAGATGTTTGGCGTGAAGGGGATTCGAACCCTCGACACTCATATTACTCTTCATTATGTGATTCGTATACAAAAGGTGCAGAAAATGGGTTATATTTCAGCATAATTAATTGAATTTATGGCAGTTTATAATTTTAAGAATCTTTTCAGCGAAGCAATAATTAAAAACTATAATCCGGTTTCTCTTTCAAAATCATTCATTCTTTTTTATTCGCAAGTAGAGTTAATTTTCTTTTTGACAATATGTGAATAAATAAAAACAAACAAAATGTGCACAGCATCAAAATGAGCAAGTATAGCATACGTAAAGTGCCCCTTGAATGGTATGGTCTTTATCTATATGTACAAGATGTATTTCAGAACCTTGCATTTTCATTTTTTCTTTTCCAGTTTACTTTGCGTGGCGTTTCGTTTTGTCTTCGCTAAGCACGAAACGAGTCTGGCATACGGAACTTCTTATGTCTAAGTTTTTGGAATAGTACCGTTATTTCCTATCACAGGACATATATTATTTAAATTTACTTAACTTCTACTTAGTTTGTCTTGGGTCCCTATTTATTCCACCAGAAATATCCGTTCTTTTTCACAAAACGTGAGCCTAATACTCTATCTCGACACGTTTCTAGATTTTTCTCCCTGTATCAACTCACTTCTCAATCACCATTGCCAGGGAGCAAATATTTTTCCCTCCCATTCTACTGTTACTCACTCTTTCATTTACAAAATATAACTCTGTCACGCGTCTATTCTTTCATTTTCAGGGCATGTAATGTTTTTTGTTGGTCTTGTTTACATTGAGTTTTACTTGATAAATGTTTGGAGTAGATAGTGGAAATTCTGTTCATTCTTTTTCTATGTGTTTGCTGAGCCAAAGATTATGTTACAAACAAGACGAATATCTTATGTTTCAGAGTGTTCATATAATGTTCTTACTTTTCTTTCTATATTTGCAAGCATATTTTAACGTATTTGTTTTTTATTTATTTTCCTAGTGGCAGTAATAGGCGAACGTTGAACGTAAATCCCTATTTCCACCTTCCCTAACTTATATCAAATATCGTAACCAAATCTGTTTTCTTTTTTCCAGAAAATATAACTACTTCGCCAGAATACCTAAAGCTGCTTACTCCGAGTTTTCTAACGTGTAATTAATTAATCGTAAAAGAGTGGAAATTTTCATATAACAATCTTTAAATGTCAACACATTTCTATTTGCGCTAATATTCCGATATGTACGGACTTACAGCGCTAGAAATCGGGTTTCGGTACCCCTGGTGAGCGGAGCACCTTTGCATAGCTTTGTGCTTAATAACAAACAACAACAAGCATTATGTATATATTTATGTAAATACATACACGAAAACCATTTTAATTAATAGTAGAATTACAGTTTTCTTTTTAATAATTTGTTCATCATGACTTAATTTATTTAGTGCAGTGTTTACGTGAGACCCTATACACATGCCCCCCCCCCCCCAGTAGCTCAGCGGTATGTCTGCGGACGTACAACGCTAAAATCCGGGTTTCGATATCCGTGGTGGGCAGAGCACAGATAGCCCATCGAGTAGTTTTGTGCTTAATTCAAAACAACAACAGCGACTCTATACGTATAATTACGCGACAATACTTTCTATAACGAACGCACTTTTTTCGAGTGACAAATGTAATCTACAAATGTAATATATCCTCGAGGGTTTTAAAGAAGGTCAAGGAATAGAGATGTAGTTCATTTGTCACAACGTTTTGTAAGTCCTTGAACAGTGGACAACAGAATGAAAATTAGACAAGACAATTTTATTTTTCAAATAGGGTGGTTGGTATATGGAACAGGTTGCCTTCGGATCTTGTGGAAACAATATATTTGAGTAAGGTTAAATCAATGCTTGGTAGATATATAAATGTTAATGGCTAACTTTATTTTGTTTTGATTAATACGTTTAGTTTAGGTTAGACGATGGCATAGCCTATACGGACCAACAGGTCCATCCTCCCTTGTTGTCCCTACACATTATGTTACATTAATGTCTTGGTTATATCAATACATAAATTGTATACATATACGATACGTTTTAAAACACATCTAATCTTCAGCATACGCAACCAAATACTGCACTGAAGATGGCACCTGGTGGAAAAATAGTGACAACGTGTCCTGGACTAATTACAGTATGTGTATCAAGTGGGACACGTCGGACACAGACAACGCTAACTTGAAGGTAAATAGATATAAGTTTTATTGCATATTTATGGTACCGAGAGTAATTTTTCTTTTCAACAATACGCGCTTTGACCTAATTAGTATTAACTTCAGGTGGTTACTAATCTTATCAAAGTCATGTGTTGTATAGCATAGAATCAAAGAGATCTGCGACAAGACATATTAACTACTAGAAAGGTTTGTACAGAAATCTTCAAATTAATAAGAGATTTTGGACGGTATATTAGTTTATGTTGTTGAAGGTTGTAATGTTTACCACAGGCACAATATTCATTACCTTTATGGAGCTAACAATTACTACACCATTTTCGAATGGCAGAGAAAATATTTGTTCCCTGAACACACTGCCAAAACATGCGCTTCATTTACTTAGAAGTAGTTCAGGAATTTCATTCTGCTACACGAAGTGAGACGGCATTTCACAGTTGTTAGTGTTAAGGTATTCTCTTCACAAACATATCTCTAAGTTATCGATGGATTAAGTAGCTTGATAAGGAACTAAACTATCTTCAAAAAGTCAGTCCTACTGTCGTCAGCATAGATAAACAGATCACTTTTGTTGTTGTTGTTGAAACTGAGTGGAAATAAAGAAATAAAAAAAGAACAGTAAAACTTTGTTTGCTTTTTGAATATATCAGTGAAGGAATATTAATGGTTTCCTTACTGTAACAATAATTCCTGGAAAAAAAAATTAATATCACTTCATGACTTAAAAATCAACAACAACACAACATTAAACATTATTGTATTTACTATGGGTTTGTTTATATCGTTCGCAAAACCTTCAGATAAAACAATGAAGCCCAAGCTTAAGTTTACTGGATATTTAACTGAAATTGTTTGTTTGTTTTTGAATTTCGCGCGAAGCCACACGAGGGCTATGTGTGCTAGCCGTCCCTTACTTAGCAGTGTAAGACTAGAGGGAAGGTAGCTAGTCATCACCACCCACCGACAACTCTTGGACTACTTTTTTTACTCATTAATAATGGGATTGATCGTAACATTATAAAGCCCCCATAGCTGAAAGAGCGAGCATGTTTGATATGACGGGAAATCGAACCCGCGACCCTCATATTACAAGTCCGCAGACTAGTCGCTGTACCATTTGGGGTGCTGAAATAATTTGAATTTTTAATTCATAAGGGCCGAAATGCACTTCAATTTTAAGCTTGTAATAACACATTGAAGTTTAATTATAATGAAACTAACATCAGAAATAGTTTATTAACTAATTTTAACCATAAAATTAGATAAAGCTTCGTTTAGATAACAGAAATCTCTTGTGGTCGATGTAATTTTGGTGAATTAAGAGATTTCTATACAAAAGTCTAAAGTCTTAATAGTTTAAGAAAATTATTTTAAAACTTTCCTCAGACTTAACAATTCATGTGAGTCAGAAAATATATTTACTTAATAGTCGTAAAATTACTGAGGATTTTATTAACCACAAGGGTTAAGAACTAATCGTGCGTAGTTTCCAAATAACACGTGTTTACGAAGCGAGTCCTGTTATTTTTCTTTAACCAATCATTAGTATTCTAAGCTTTACATAGTTTAAAGCTTCTGTCGTTTTTCATCTTAATATATAGTGCATTCACAAGGTTCTTTGTTGGCGTGTTTCTTGGGTTTTAGGATAGCCCTGCTTCACCAAATCACTTAATGGAGTTACAGTCTTCTATTTTGGGTTCACGCAAATCACCATATTCAATCTAAACTTTAATCAGCACAGTAGCGGCTACTCGAAGAACAAAGAAGTAAAGTAAAATCAAAATGTTGTTGGATGTATTGAGGTTAATTTTTATGAAGGTGTCCTGCATGTAGTTTCGACATTCGTTTTAATTAAATGGAAGTCGAAAGGTCGTGAACCTGGACTAAGCCTTTCATTCAAGTAAAGTTGAATTCATTCAAGTTGCATATTCCAACGGCTGGATATATATTTTGTTACCTTACCCCTGTGTCGGTTCATGATGAAAAAGGAACGAGCCAGTCTTAAGGAGTGTTACAAAAGTGTGTACAAATCTAACTTAAGGGATTTTATTTACAATAAGGTCTGGCATGGCCAGGTGTTTGAGGCACTCGACTTGTAATCCGAGGATCGCGGTTTCGAAACCCCATCACACCAAACATGCTCGCCCTTTCAGCCGTGGGGGCCTTATAATGTGACAGTCAATCCCACTATTCGTTGATAAAAGAATAACCCAAGAGTTGGTGGGTTGTGATGACTAGCTGCATTCCCTCTAGTCTACACTGCTAAATTGGGGACGCAGATAGCCCTGGTTTAGCTTTGCACGAAATTCAAAACAAACCAAACCTTTCCGATAAATTTTTGTTTGGGGTACTGTGTCACATTTGCAGTATTTGAATCTGATATACTGCACTTTTGATTTTGGAGTCTAAATCAAAGTTATTTTTGTATTATTTCCGTGCAGATGAAGAGAGCAACATATCCTCTCAACCCTAGCGGTCAGTATAGTTACTACGAAACAAATAGTCCGGCCTATCTAGTTATTAGGCACTATACACTAACTTTAGATACCTAATTTGTTAATTTGTGTCTGTTTCTTCCCTCTACTTAATTGTACTTAGTCTTTGGATAACATTTCCTGAATCTGTGATTTGCGGGAAATTCTAAACATATTTGTTTGAAATCGGTTGATATGAATATCACAAAAAACTTATCCATAAACACTTTATTTCAGAATGAATGCATCAATGCCACTTCCATTGTAGATGGATTAATAATTCCTTAGTTTTCTACGTGTATCAGGTTGTATGTGTACATTTTAAAATTACTTTACTAGATTTTATAGTTCAGTTCTAAATTGAAAGTGGGTTAGAAACTATTTACTTGAACAGTACAATTTCTTACGATATTGTCTGTCGATGGAACAGCGGTAAGTCTACGAAGTTTTCATTTCTCGTTGTGGACACGTTTGATACCCGAAAGTGGTTTTGATCTAAAGCATAAAACATACGGCAGTATCGTTAACGTCTGGTTAGAGCCAGCCATCTTTATCAGAACTAAAACAATAACCAAGACACGAGAATAACTAATTCAAAATATCTTTCTAACTAGGTTTACAAATTTGGTTCATCAGTTGGATAAGGTTACTGTGAATGATGCTTACGTAAGTGTAAAAAAACAACACATTTGCAGGAAATGGAAGTGTATAGTTGTGTAAATAATAGGATCTACTTTCACTATTATTCTATCATAGAATAAAGAAAATAAAATAAATTCTGTTAAATCGTTAAAAGAACTAAAGATGTGACGGATAGGGTTAATTATTATCTATAATGCGGTGTTCTTTACTCTGAGGTTTTAATAAAATTAGACATGAACAGTAAATTATTATTTATTAATGCTTTAATTAACACCCATGAGCAACGGAATTATCTTATAGTTCATTAATTTAATCGAGACGATAACAAGTGTGTGTTCATTGAACTATAACTTTGCGCATATTTTTTCTAAGTGATTAGGAAATGCTTCCCACTTTTGTATATGTAAACAATTTCGACGTTTTTTACTCATTATTGATAAATTTACTAACTGTTTTTATATTTTCATAGTGACTATTTGTATTGCAAAATTATCAGCTGTAATTAAACAGAATATTTAAGGCATTTTCTACATAATTCTCGGGTTTTCTTTTATCTAGCAATAAGCTGTTTCGACTAGCAAAACGTCTGTGGATAGTTTATATCTGTTGTCTTTAAAATCCTGTGTTGAGAGAACAGACATATATTTTAATGTATGACATGGCAAGTTCTGATTGTACCTTTTCTCTCTTATCCCTGAGAATTATACAAAGAGATTACAAGTGAGAGAATGTAACGAAAACTAGACATCATTGTATTTAAAAGGCAAAAATAATTTCTGCTTGAAGGACAACAATTTTAGGAGCAAAAGCAAAATCATTCTCATCTTGAGCATAATTTGTTACGATGAAACAGCCGCACGTGTAATTACTACTCTGACATATTGCTAATACAGAATAAAATGTAGTTATTATCCACGGAAGAGACACAAACCACTTTATTCACATGTCAACGAGTCTCTACAAGCTTATTTCATTAGCTTTCATCTAGTGTTATTCCCATAAGTACAGTAAAGAACTATAACACATACAAATCAAGAACTAGAATAAAAAAAACAAATACCACCACCAAATTAATGTATTTAAGAATCGATGGAGCCATGTAATCGCATTACCGTCTTGGTATCTTTAATAAAAAAAGTAAACCACAACAAACAACAAGTGATCCTTGTCTTGCTGCATGGGCCCTGCAAAACCAGATGGTTAAGGTGCTCGACTTGTACTCCCAGGGTCGATGGTTCAAATTCCCGTCACATCAAACATGCTCGCCCTTTCGGCCATGTGTGCATTATAATGTGACGGTAAAAGAACTGTCCAATAGTTAGTGGTGGTGGTGATGACTAGTTGCCTTCCCTCTAGTCTTACACTGCTAAATTAGGAACAGCTAGCGCAGATAGCCCTTGAAATTAAAAAACCAAGCAAACCAAATTTGCTGCATGTTAAATACATTTATCCGTCGTGTATATATCTAAATCATATAAATCCAACGGCTCAACCGCACCTGGAGAACGCGATACGTGTGACTTAATAATCAGAAATCGTGAATGTTACATAAAATACTTAGGAAAAAATACTGTATTTTGAATCATCTGTTATAAAGTAATCGTAAGCTTACCTATGAGCGTGAAACAACAGTGTACAATTTTGAAGTGTGTATCTTTTATTAAGAAAAGGAAATGTGAATTGTTGAGGCATTTTGATAATTCAAAAAATCATCAAGCAAATAACATGACGTTTTAAAAAGGGGGAACAAAATTAATGTTGTGTTTATTTGTTTTTTCAGCACCATATTCACACAATTAAACTTATTTCCAAAACTGGATATATTGTATCTTTGTCGACGCTTATTGTAGCGCTTCTGATTCTCGCTTTAGCCAGGTAAGTATGTCATATTCAGAGTTTAACTTTTGAAATCTCCTTATATCTTTAGCAACATTTTAAACTGTATTCCTCAAATTAAACCAACGTATATTCATTTCTATTTTTAATCTCTTAATTCTGGATTATTGTTGACGTGAAAATAATAATATCCTTTACGTTACATATTTTCATAATTTCGTGTCGCTAAGTTAAATAATTCAAACATTTATTATTATTATTATTGATGCCAGAGTTATTCACCTTATCGTGTAAATTGAATAACGTTTTTTTTCTGCTATTAATTTTGTTCTTTTCTTGTATATCAAGGAAGATTAAATTATTATCCTAATTATTTTCCTTATTTTATGCCCCCCAGCGGCTCAGCGGTATGTCTGCGGACTTAAGCGCTAAAATCCAGGTTTTGATACCCGTGGTGGGCAAAGCACAGATAGCCCATTGTGTAGCTTTGTGCTTAATTCCAAACAACAAGAGCAACTTTATTTTATAACTCGCTAAGTCAAGTTTGTAACTTAAGCTGCATAGATGTCGTTTGCGTTATTAAATTCCTTCTTTTATTTGTGGACAATTCAACAAGTAACTTATGGCATATTGATATCTTTGTCGTTACTGACTTCAGATATTTTTTTGTTTTATCCCGTAACGTAAGAATCGGTAATCTACTCACATTTATTACCGTTGATTTCGGCTAGATTAAACGAGCAATACAACCTGTAATTGTTATATGATTATGCCCATTTCGGCGAAATCAAATTTACGAATGTTTAAACCGCTTTAAATTAGTGTCCCATATAAACTTTTGTAAAAATGACATGGTGAGCCATTCTGGACTTGTGTTTGAATCAGATAAAATGTTTCTCTCTGTCATTGTTACCACAACTCCTTAATATAAAAATGTTTATAAAGATTAACTTATTAATACTTAAAACACTCAACTAACTTAAATATAACTCAGTTGTTAAATAATAACATGACAATAAAAATATAATTGCATTCACTTTTAATTATCCTTGCTGATTTATTCATATTTCTTAAATCATTTTTAATCACCATAATTTTTAATGTTGAAATTTTGGTTTTTATTGTAATCATAATGATAAACAACTCTTTAAACATTTTAAAAACAAGTTTGGTTTTAAACCTTAGTCCGTATAAGATTAAAAACAAAAACTTGTTTCCACCACACATTATTTCAATCTATTTGTTTTAATTATCAATTAATATGTTAAAATCCATAAGTTGGGATCAAGCTCCGAATCCCACTTGTAATAATTGCTGAATAGAAATTTTATGCAGCCTGAGATAATCTTTAACTGATATATTCCCATTGTTTTTTATGAACGTCATTGCAATCAATCGTTATACATACATGCGCAGTTTCTATTTCTAGAAGGCTTCGCTGCCCAAGGAACAACCTGCACATTCAACTGTTCATTTCTTTTATAATGAGAGCGTTAATGCTTCTTTTAAAAAATGCACTATTTGTAGCTGGTGTTGGACTCAGCAGTAACGTAATAGTCAAATATGACATTCCGGTTTTCTTGGAGAGTGAAAATGTAAGTTTCAGTCTATTCTTTTAAACTTAATACGAAAAATATTACGGAAAATAATTACAAGATATTTAGAAAAAAGTGTTTAGGCTTTTATTCATTCAGAATACTTGGCTGAATTAAAAGCTTCATAAGGTGTAACAAAAAGAATTGTAAATTAACATAGAAATCAGTGAACATTTTATGCATAATTTATTTGGAAATATAATGACGGTAAAATGTGTCATTTCCACGAAAATGTTTCAAAAGCACTCTGAAGGGGATTCTCTGTTTAACTATTCGCACCAGTATACAGTAGTGTATCGTTTGTCAGTCAGACACTAAAATGACGTCACATAAGAGACGATAAGCGTTGCAATTAGTACTTTCGTGACATCATTAGACTGTTTTGATAAAAATGTTTATAACTATGTGTATATTAAGAAACATAAGTTTGAATTAATTTGTATCATATCGATGTGAGAGTATTGATTCAACCCTATTTATTTAAATGAAACATTTAAGTTTGTCGTAACACTCTAGAGAATATTAACTAACTGCTGTTCGTAATGTTATTGTCTTTCTTTAAAGACAGATTCTGTTCCAATTTAATAGTTTTTTATGGTGTTTTCATACAATTAATCGTAGAATTATTCTTACCACAGCGGCTTTAATGTAGTTGTAATTTATTATCATAAGTTCTAGGTTTAAAACTATTCCTTGATACATATTTCTATTTTTATAGCCATGAAATAAATCGCTCAGAATCTTTAAAACTCTCACTGTTTTACAGAAGCTTACCGTACTTTATCTTAGAAAACGTAATAAATGACATCCATCTTAAAATTAACATTATTAAACAATACACTTAAGAATCTTCGTAAGAATAACGTGATAGTAAGGACAGAACAGCCAAATGAACACATTGGATCGAATGTACAATTTAACAACTTACGGGTATTAATACATAGCAGACCCTGATTTACTGCAAATCTCAAAGGGTACTTATGATTTTGTCATACATCCATCGTCTGCGGGGACAACTGCAATGAATATTCTAGTGCACGAAGAGACATTACTTAGAGTTCTTTCATCCCCTGTAACTTTTCAAGTGTCGTAATATTGACAATGCGACAAGTCTTACAAATTCATTTAAAGTCAGCAATCTACTTACTGATACAGATTGTTTTTAACTAAAAAAAAATAAATGTATTCATTTCTCAAGATGAAAAATGTTTTAGTTATACTTCCAAGTGAAATAAAATACCAGATGAAAATGTTTAGAAAGTTTCCATTAATTTCACACAAGTAAAGAAAAACAAAGACTATTTCGTGAAAATTCGTGAAAAACTGTATCAAAATTTGGATTTTAATCACTCTTGAAAAATAAGAACAAAAAATATTACAAACATGTCTGTGACTCTGTTTCTCAATAATCAAAAGCTGTTTATCGTTACTGTTAAGATTAAATTGTCACGGGTAGATGATTCTATTTCCTCACTGTTACATACAGCTATTAGCCCGACATGGCCAAGTGGCTAAGGCACTCGACTCGTAAGCCAAGGGTTGTGGGTTCGAATCCCCGTCACACCAAACATGCTCGCCCTTTCAGCAGTGGTGGTGTTATAATGTGACAATCAATCCCACTATTTGTTGGTAAAAGAGTAACCCAAAAGTTGGCGGTTGATGGTGGTGACTAGCTGCCTTCCCTCTTGTCTTACACTGCTAAATTAGGGACGGCTAGCGCAGATAGCCCTCGTGCAGCTTTGCGCGAAATTCAAACCAAACGAATACAGATTCCCTAGTGCGACATCTATAAAGAAAAAATGTAAATTATGCATTCGCACTTAATACTATTTGCTTGTAAATTTGTGTTTATATATATTTCCATTACCGAGTGAATATGAAGTGTTCATTATTATCCAGTAATTTTTCTTTACTCTTGCTCTGTTGATGACGACAGTTAGTTATTCTCTAGTGACAAAACTTGTTTATTCCAATAAAAAGATTTAACAAGATTCAGGTTACATCGGGAGACCCATTTACTGGTATGTCGAAAGTTACAGCAGTCGCAAACGGCTTCTAACAACAAAATGGAAAAAAACATGGTTCAAAATGAATATAAACGTGGTTGACACGTGAGAGTCGGAACTTAAAATTGCGAGGCACAAGAAAAACAGCAGAAAGAGTTGATAAAAAAAAACCTTGAAAAGACGTGATAATTATTAAGAACAATATTATATACCGAAGTGTGAAAGAAAATATGAAGATAAATTAATTTTCTTATTATTCTGGAATTTTCAATGTGTGTCAAGAAAAATAAGAAATAAGAGTAGGAAAGTATTATCTAGATAAGTAACAAAGTGATAAGATAAAAACAATTGTAGTTAAAAGAGTTTTAAGAAATAAAACTGTTATAGACAAGTTTATTCCTGAATATAACACTTCATAACATATCGTTTTTTACTGGTCACTGATACATAAAATAAAAGTTGTAGTTTCAGAATACTGGAATATGTTTTCTGTTTCAAATATTGTGCGTGTGGTATTAAATTGTAGAGAAATATTACAACTCCTGCTTTGAAATTGATTTAACGTGTCATTTCACCATGTTTTGTAACCATTGTAAAGTTTCTTTTAATTGTTTTTTTCAGTTTTTATGTTGAAAATTTGAAGTCTTTTTGTATTATTCTGCCTTAAAGAAACTATATAGGAAAAAATAATCCACGAAAGGAATTTGTCGCTTACGTTACACTTATTACGCCGCTGAACGCCTGTACACACGATGGTAATATTAACATAAGATTGATCTTGCTGCTGACAAAACGGTTGTATTAACACGACATGGTTCATGTTGTTGACTATCTTCACAAGTGGAAGTGTTTTCAACATGACTTGAATAACACAATCGTAGTGTTTAATTTAAATTGAATCACAGTGTCGTTTACCTACTCCGATATTGGAATTAACGTAGTGCCGAACTAACATTAAGTTATTATTATGAAATTAGCTTATGAAGTTGAAGCTAGCGATATTTACGAATAAGGTGTCAATACTTCTGTGTCTTTCAGAATGTCGACTGCAAAATATTTACCAGTTTCTGGCATTATTCTATGATGGCAAACTACTGCTGGATACTTATGGAAGGATTGTACCTACACAAACTTGTGTTTCAAGCTATGTTTACCGACACTAGTGGAATACTTAAGTACATTTTTATGGGTTGGGGTAAGTTTCTGTTGCTGTCATTTCGTTCGTTCTCTACATTTCATTAAACCATACAATACACGTGTTGATCATGATTTACAAATATTGTTTCAGTACTTCATACGACATCGTAATTAGTAATGCTTATAACCTAGTTAATATTATAAGACCATTTTGGCTACTAGACATTTAGCACAGTATAAAATAATCAAATCATGATATTAAATATTTCATTAATAGTTAAGCCTTAAAGAAGTGATTGCATGGATGTGAATATTGTCAAATCAATATGGTTTTTAAACAATCTAGGGATTAGGTAGCAAAAATGAGTAGTTGTGATAATACATTGCATATTCTTTATTTTGTATTTTCGAAAAAGAAACACGATTTAGTTCATCATTATCTGATAGAGATAAATGATGAGAAATTACTGACCCTAACGCGGAGGAATTGACAATAATTTTTTTTTTATAATACTTCAAAAAGTTGTTGAAACGTATGTAAGGATTCATACTCGCATAATAATATTGAGTATGGAATGTCAGGGTGATATATCTTTTTTTTTAAAATACGTAATATTTGAATACTATAAGACATATTTTTTACCATCGGAGTAGTTGTACATTGAAAACCCTGAACCCATAATCTAACATTTCTAGAAAGGGGACAACGGCAAAGTCTTCGGATTTTGAACTCTAAAACCAAAGGCTCGATTCTCCTCGGTAGACAGAGCAGATAATCCAATGTGGCTTTGCTACAAACACACACACTCTGGAGTGGTGTTTACCTACTTCCTATACTTCACCACAATGGACTGGTGAAAACGGTTTTCGAGCATATCTTCTTCACAGAATTATCTAAATTAGTTTTAGTAACGTATTATTTTTCGTTTGTATCACACACACGCAAAAATATTATTTTGTAATTCAAAACCATTTCTTCAATAATTCTGCGTCATTTCTGTGTTGAAATAATTTACAGTAATGTATTTCAGCCATTATTTTGTTATTTATATAAAATTATCTTCTCTTATTGGGAAGTTGGCGTTTTCTTGCAGGCCTACCTGTTCCGTTTATCATCTCTTGGGTGGTTGTGAGAGTCATGTTGGAAGACACGCTGTGAGTGATTCATTTATAAGATATTGAGTTTGACTCGCATTTTCCTATCTGTGTCTATTGGACGTTTTTAAACAAAGATATATAAAAGATTTTCTGGGATCGACGAATGCCTTTAAGCTATTGTTAGGATATTTTAGCTGAATCCGGTTGTTTTGGAGTTCTACCTAAAACACGTTTTCTAGTCCACGTTTTCTTGATTTAATACTGTAAATAAATTGTTATACAAAAAAGACAACTACTACAAAATCAAACACAGTAATTTACTTTTTTCAAAGAATTAATGATTGAATTCTTGTTTACGCAGGTTTGGAAACTGAGTAATGTATTTTATGTATGTTACTTTTCATACATTCGACCATATGAGTTGGCTCTAGACGTATCCGAGTAATTGAAACTAAATCTGATAAACACACGGTTTACTAAGTTGTAAATGGTTTTCAAACTGAGTACTGATATTTTTTTGAGACATTCACCCATCGAGTTAACCCGAAACTTATTCGAGTAATTAAAATCAAATCTAATAAACATACATTTTACTAAGTTGTAAAAAGTTTTGAAAACTATACAAATCGTAATTAAATATTATTATTTCATTATTATTTTTAGATGTTGGACGACTCATGAGAATCAAGCCTATTTCTGGATCATTCGTGCACCAATCACAGCTTTTATTGTTGTAAGTATATACTCTTGGTCATCTGTAGTATTCAATTGCGTGAGTTGACTTTACCAAATAAGTCAATGGGAGAGAGTTTCCATTAGTATTTTAGGAAAGTAAGTCACTTAATTTCGTTTTATTTCACAGTTGTTAAGATTTCATTTGGTACTTTTTCTTCGTTTTGTGTCTGACCGATTTCTTTTTGTTTGTATTTGAATTTCGCACAAAGCAAATAGCCGTCCCTAATTTAGTAGTGTAAGACTAGAGAAAAGACAGCTGGTTATCACCATCCACCGTCAAATCTTGGGATATTTTTAGCAACGAATAATGGGATTGATCGTCACATTATAACATCCGCAAGGCTAAAAGGGCGAGAATGTTTGGTATGAGAGGGATTTGAACCCAGGATTCTCAGATTACGAGTTGAGTGCCTTAAACACCTGACCATGCCTGGGCTGCCTGATTTTTTTATGAATTTTTCAGTTACAAATATATCGATTTACGTTACCCTTCAATATAAGTGCTGGTTGAATATAGTGTATTGTATTTTTGTATTAGTTTTTATTTTTTCCATTAACCAAATTTATATTATTAATAAATTCGTTTCATGATGATTATGAAATGTAGATATTTTTGTACACATCATTTACACTTCTCTTTTATAAAAATATCGATGACGTTTTAAGTGAAAACTGAAATAAACTGTTATTTAACTTGTGTTCTTCAGAAATCTTCTACGAATAAAGCATTTTGGTTCTATGCATTTTGGGTAATATCCTGGTTATACTAGTGTCCTTCGCCCCAGATTCAAAGGAAACCATGAAATAAACAATAGTAAAGTGACGAAGCTTATAGTTTATTTAGTATATTATATTGTCCTTGATGCTCTTTATTGGTTCATTCGGGTAACTTTAACTGATTTTTGACGAGAAACCCACTTGAAGTAAAAATGTATCTTAAGACGACTGGTATGGGTACTAAAAGTTTTATTAAAATCAAATAATAATATTTAATAAAAGTTTTAATACCAATACCAGTCGTCTTGAGATACACTTTAACCTTAATTCATGATTCTATATAAACAAACATGTCCATAAAAAGAGGAGAAGTTCTGGAACATCCTGTTCCAAGTTATTTTTGCTCAATCTGGAAAAAATATACAAGTAATTTTGCAAAATCAGGTTGACGTTTTAAGGTAACTTTGCAAAGAATTTGAAAAACTCAATCTTCATTTATAACTACTAGAGAAGAAAGGAAACCCTAGTTATTTAATTTAGCACCTAAATACCTTTCTATAGGTGGTCAAACTGCACATTTTATGTAACAGTTATCATGAGTATTACATTTCATGTAAATAATAGTTAACTACTCTTACCATGCGTTAGTTTTAGACATTCTCTTTTCTGTAGATAATCTATATTGTTCAAATATTGTTTTAATATGATAACTTTGTTATCTAGAATGCGCTGGAAGAAACATCTATAGCCAAGACTGAAAATATTGGTGGTATTTTATGAACAACCGCTTTTATGATGATGTGAACCTGAACTGATATTGCCTGGTCAAACATCTATTTCAAACAATGGTTGAAGGTTATTGTATTTCATTAGATAAACTGTGCATTGACTTGCTCGTGGAATGAAATAAAAGGAGACAAAATCAATTAGATAGCTCCGGGTTTATTAATGTATCCTATTAGAAATCATTCAGGAATGAAGTTAGGAGAAAGTGTATCGTAAGCAAATATTATGATTTATAATTCTAACGACTGAAATATCATGACAGTAGGGCCAATAGAGAGGGAGGGACAGATGGATGGTTTGGCCAAGGCAGCAAAGGGAGTCTCAAATTCAGACACTTGTTTGTATGTTTTCTGCATTTATTAAGTTTCGACACTTGTTTTTATGTGCCTCCAAATGAGATCAAAATGTGCACACACTTTCAGCTTAGAGCTGCAAATTATGCTATAAATCATATAATCAAATTAAAGTTCACATTTATTTTGGGATAATGATTATCATATTTTATTTTCGTGTATCAGTATTTTGTATCTTTGTTATAATCAGGAGATCTAAAAAATTGAAGTAGCTCGGGCCTCTCTTCAGAGGTTAAGACAAAGTTCAGCAAGACAATGTGTTTCTGGAGAACCTCTGAAAGGCATCTGTATAGAATACGTGAAACAAGCGCAGTTAGTATCAGAAGTTGTTGAAATAGAAAATCGAAACTCTTCTTACAGAAGAGACGACGATCGATTATAGAGTTTGCCAACAATCGTGGTATAGATAAATGCGTAAATATTACTCGAAGACCACAAAATGATCTCAGTGAAGTTGTAGCTACACAAAAGCTGCTGCCGAGAGGAAGTGACCAAATCAAAAGTTTAAATGACCATTGAAGTAAGCAGAGCTTTACAGATGAATCCAATTTTTAATTAGTTGGATAAATCAACAATAGCTTTTAGACAGTGGACAAGAAAACAACATCTTATTCATAGTACAACATCTATAAGAGAAGCATGGTAAGCTGTCACTACAAGGTTAGGCTACATTCAAACAAATGGTGTTGGCGATCTACACAAAACCGATGTCACTGAGACTGCTAAGAACAACAGGATGTTTCTGTTGATGATGTCCTTTTTTCAAGGATACAATTCCTTTTCCATCAGAATAACGTTTTCAAACACAGAACAGGTAAGGTAAAACGATATCTTGGTCCATAGAAAGTCACAATATAAACATTTTTAGGCCAAGTGTGCAAAGTCAAAAAGTGGTCAAACAAGTACAGTGAATTGTTTAGAGTAATTCAAGACATATGAAAGAATATCCTACCATCGTACTACTTTGATAAACTGAACAGCAGCAAAAGAACAAGGCGTAATGTAAGAGAAAGGATTCAAATACAAGATAGTATTACATAGTACAACGTATGCTCTTTTCTTTTGTATGTTCTAAAATAATGTTTCATAAATAAATTTTGTGGCTCATGTATGTGCAAGAGATGAAATTAACAAAGAGAAGTTGGTCAGTAATCTTGGTAAAATTTTAAAAACCTTTCTTTAAGTGATAAAAAAGCGATAACCACAAACTGTGAATTTAGGAAAGTTAATAAAGAGAAGAAAGCGACTTTGTCAGGTAACTCAGAATTAGCTTTGTTTCCCTTTATTAATTGTGGTTACGACCTTAAAAGCCATACATTTTGGACGTTTAATTCACAGTTTAATAGATGTAAATTGTTAGAAGATTTTTATGTTGGGAATAGTCAAATATTTATGGACTTTATCTAAACATTTCAATCGAAACTGATTTTAATAAAACCATGTCAACTGAATAATCCACCGATTTAATCTTGTTGGTTGATGACGATTGTTTTAAGAGGACAATGTAGGAGCTGCTGCAGACTGGTTCATTGAATATAAAAGAAACTTCAGTCAGCTGAGTTGAGTCTTAATCTGAATGAATTTTGAAATTATAATTCGAAATTGCTTTTCTATTGCAACCTTCTTGAAGGAAAAGTCAACGGATCTTCTTAAGACACGGTGTAATAGTTCTGTTTAAAACTTCAAACGCATTATCGCTTGACTAAACCCAATTAAATACTGTTCTGAGTGTTCTTGGTAGATTAATGCTGCATTAAATGTTTTTGAACAGGTCCTTTAGTTTTCTGTGCAACATTTGAAAATGTAAACATTAGTTTAATTGTAATGTTGTCTGTGAGAAGTTGACACATTCAAATCACATAAAGATTAATCAGAAAACCATATTGAGTGCCAACATTTAATTAAGTTCAACTATATGCACTCAAATTATAAAGCCATTAGAGCGTCAGTTAGTATATTTATTAATAATAGCCTCATTTAACTTTTCCTGTCAATAGAAAGATATATGGAAAATCGTTTCGACTCACGATAAATGTTTCTATAAACTTTGCAAGAGTCTTAAATTTAGTGAGAAACCGAGCATTCAGTTTGAAATTAATAGTCAGTTGAAACTAATGCTGGAACTAAAATCTGGCTTTGTTTTCCTTACTTTACTTTCAGCGTTCAAAGCGAAATGCAGTAAATAACAACTGTTATTACTATAATTAACTTCTGAACACATGTTAATATAAGCATGAACAGGTTTAGTTAGAAAGATGTACCATTATACCTGAATACAAGATGAATTATGGTAATAATACTACGCATATTCTACAAAATTTAAAAGGTACGGATAAAAATGCAAATTTCAGTAAAACAGCAACAATATATTCTTCTTGTTGTTTGTAATTAAACAAGAACAAAGTGACAGAATGGATTATTTGTGCTCTGCCCACCAGGGTATGGAGACATGGATTCTAGCCTTCCTTCTAGTCTTACACTACTAAATTAGGAATGGCTAGAACAGATAGCCCTCGTGTAGCTTTGCGTGAAATTCAAAACAAACCAAACCAAACTACAGCTTTATTTTAACTAAAGTTTTAATACCCATAAAAACCGTCTTTGGAATAAAATTATTATTTTAATGGATGTGGGTGTTTTCTTATAGCAAAGCCGCAGCGGGCTATCTGCTGAACCCACGAAGCGGTGATGTTCGTGTTGTAAATCCGCAGACTTACTGCTGTACTAGCGGGGGTCGTTATTTTAACACATTTATCAAAAGTAAAATGCCGCATACAAATAAAGAAAACGTTTTGCAAACTGATTTGTTATGTAATGAAAATATAGTTATAAATACAAATGTCTGATGATATATTATTTATGTTTTACATTAATAAATTACCTAGGTCGATGTTAGGTGATGTAAAACAGTTTATAAGCAATTGTAACAGCTCCAAAAGAAACCACAGGGTGAGATTTCAACCTTATAAATAATGTATACATTTCTTGTGTTTGTTTGTTTTTGAATTTCGCGCAAAGCTATACGAGAGCTATTTGCAGTGTAAAACTAGAGTGAAGGTAACTAGTCACCACCACCCATCGCCAACAATAAGGCTACTCTTTTACTAAGAAATAGCGGGATTGATCGTCACACCATAACAACCCGACGGTTGAAAGGGCGAGCATGTTTGGTGTGACACCGATTCGAACCCGCAAATTGGAATTGACCGTTACATTATAATAACCTCATAGCTGATAGGGCGAGTATGTTTGGTGTAACGGTGATTGGAACCCGTGACCCTCAGATTACGAGTCCAGTGCCTTAACCACCTAGCCATACCGAACCTGTTTGTTAATGGTAAAATAATAGTTTGTTTGTTTGTAATTAAGCACAAAGCTATGCAATGGGTTGTCTGTGCTCTGTTTATTACGGGTGTAGAAACCTGGTTTTTAGCAATGCGTGCCCGTAGACGTATCGTTGTGCCACTGAAGGGCGGTAAAATAATAAGGTGTAACTTATAATACTTTATATAAATTATTTATAAAGTTAAAAATGATAAAAAGAGCCGTTTAATGTTTACTATTTAAACACGTAAAGTCATATTCAGGTTAATATTGTTATCTAGTGAAGTATAGATACATCTCACATTTGTTTATATAGAAGTAATGGTTTTGTTTTGAATTTCGCTCAAAGTTACATGAGGGATATCCGGGCTAGCCGTTTCTAATTTAATAGTGTAACACTGGAGGGAATGCAAGTAGTCATCATCACTTTCCACTGTCTCCTGGGCTACTCTTTTACTAATAAATAGTGGGATTGATCGTCATGCTTTAACACCCACTTGGCTGAAAGGACGGGCATGTTTCTTGGGACAAGAAATATAATTTAAAAAGAAAACAAAACTTATGCACGTTATTTTAATAATGTTTTTAATCAAGTTTTATTTATTATGTAAAATAAGTGATGTTTAGATGCTATTAAAAGTGGCTGGGAAGTTTATCAAACTTCGTAAATCTACCAAATTTGTAAAATGTTTTTGCAAAATCTAAGAAGAACGAAAAGAAAAGGAGCGTTTAATTTTATTTTAGTATCTAATGATATTCCTAACAATTAAAGACTAATCAAAAAATGTAGTAATATTGTATTTATTAATATAAATAATATTTATTCCGTTGTAGTTTCAACCTCACTCACAAAGTGTGAAATAAAATATTGTTGAGAATTACATGAGATCACAAGTAATTTTATTGCTTATCATCTTTTGATATTAAGATATTTCTGTTTATATTACTAATAATTAAGTAAAAAAAACAGCGCCTTTGTAGAAACAGGAATTTCGAGCTATTTTTTGCGTTGCTTTTATTGAAACTTGTGAAATTTCAACCACGGTGGGAGAGCGATGTGTCTACGGACTTCAGTGCTATAAACCAGGTTTCGATAATTGTGGTGGGCAGAGTAGAGATGGTCCCTCTTCTAGCTTTGTTCTTTAGTGTAAACAAGCTTCTAAAACACAATTTATGGCTTTTCGAGAACATTTGTTTTTTCTGAGACATTCTGTAGGTGCAGGATTATTTACCATACAAACTAAATTTAATAATAGGATTATTAGAGATAATGTGTCTTGTTTATAATTATAGGTAATTTCTTTCCTTCGAGCCTGAGACAGTTAATCAAGTTATTGTTGTAAATAGCATGTAATTGCTTTGTAGTAGTTTATTAACATATTTTGCGGCAGCTATAAATATTTTCCCTAATTGTACACGGTTTTATGAAAACTCGTGCTAAAACCATATGATTTTGTACTATGCACGTTGACCTATGCAGGTTCTTGGCCTAAATGTAGAACAATCAAAAACCCAGTATGTGCTTGTATGTATTTTAGTGTTCAAACTTAAAATGGATTTTCGATTCTCTAAGCTGATAAACATGTAATCTTGAAGCTGACGCACTGCTTTCATTTAGTTCGCAAACTTTCTATCATTTATCTAATTATGAACTATATATTACATCACAGCACTGTGTGATGAGTTGAAGAGAATGTGAGTTCGTGTGCTGTATTGCACGATAAGTTGAATAGAATGTAGGCTCGTGTGCTATATTGCAGAATAAGTTGAACAAAGTGTGAAAATAGGAGTACGTGGGCTGCAAACTGTTAAGTAAAACATAAATCTAAATTTACAAGAGTCTTATAGAGATATAAGATAATATTTGAGAATATGTTAGATATTGAAGGAGAAATAAAGAGTTGACCAATAATTTTATAGGTTTTCAAAATGTGTCATTTTCTCTCATTTATTGAGAGAAAATGAAAGATTTCTCATTGATATTCACACGTTACAACATTTATTTAATTTTTGATTGGCTTATTTGGTGTGAAATTTTGAAAAATATAGTGAAAGAGGTCGAGTACTAGGATTTAGTGACAAAAGTTCCATACATCCTACATAATGTAAGATAATAATGATAACTACTCTAAATATACCTACAAGATGCATGTTCTAAGAATACAAAATACTCGTGTTTCTGAAATGAAAATGACAAAGAACCTATACCATCAAAATTTGTGTCAGTGTTCTACCACAGACTGAATTCTTGCAAGGACAAAATGTTAATTATCGACTACTTTGTTAGAGCACAATGAACTTAATATTAGTTTGGACTTTCGCAATAGAAACTTTACCACGTTATTACGTTGTGTGTTCTACGTGTTCTAGACTTAGCTCTCAAATACTGTTAGAGATTGATTTCTATTGATAAACCGATCAAAGAACAACTAATAGAATCCTAACCACAACTGAAAACTAATTACTTTACGTAATCACACCTATATAAGAGTTTGAAGTTAAATATGTTTTTCTTTTTAAAGTTAATCACAATGCTACACAATGGGCCATTTTACTCTGTCTACCACAGATATCGAAACCCAGATTCTAACGTTGTAAGTCCACAGACATACCACTGTGCCAATGGGGTGCAGTTAAACAGCTAGGATATCGTAAAGGAAAGTAAACATAGAACAGAAGTGCTTTATTGGAAGATTAAAATAAATGACCTGGAACACTGAGAATTATCAAAAGAAAATCGCTGGAAATAATGTTTTTTAAGACACAGAACAAATATATGTAAGTTGTTTCTTCTTTTAGTTTCATCTTTCAAGAATAAGTGTTTATTTATCTTCTAGTTTATGTTCCATTTCCCAAGAATAACCGTTTATTTTTATATTAGTTTATGTTCCATCTCCCATTAATAAATGTTCATTTATTTTTGTCCATGGAGGCCTTAACTATCGTAGAGTTTGAAACATTTTTATGAGTTGCGTTCTTTCCTAGTCTGGCATGGCCAGGTGGTTAAGGCGTTCGACTCGTAAGCTAAGGGTGGCGGGTTCAAGTCCCCATCGCACCAAACGTGCTCGCTCTTTCAGCCGTGGGAGCCTATAATTTGACGGTCAATCCCATTATTCATGGCTAAAAGAGTAGCCCAAGAGTTGGCGGAATATTGTGATGATTATCTGCCCTCCTTCTAGTCTTACACTACTAAATTAGATATGGTTAACGCAAATGGATGTCGTTTAGCTTTGCGCGAAATTAAAAACAAACAAATGTTATTTCCCTGAGGAACAAGAAAAATATTCAGAAAAGTATGCCAACCATTTTAGTTTCAAGTCATTCACAGTATTATCTGTGTTAATTTATTTTTTTAATTAACACATACTGGCAAAGATTAAACTTCAAGAACAGTGTTAGTTGAATCGTATTAACGCCAATTAGAAAAAAAAAAATATCAGTATGTTGCACTAATTATCACGGTCGTATTTGGCTTTAAGAACTCTTTGATCAATGGTCACAAAATATATCAGTATGTTACACTAGTTATCACTAGTTAGTATTTGGCTTTAAGAACTTTAATCAATGGTCACAAAATCTCATCCACTTTGCTACAAATCTACATTTGTGATTGAAAGCATTTACAAACATTGATATGTAAAAATTAAAGGTAATCTATAACAACAAAACAGTTACGTAACTTCACGAGGAAAAATATGACAGGATTTGCATCGCCATTCAAACTAAACGTTAACTCTTCACTAATCACCATCTTTGCACTTTTTTCATATATATATATTACACGTCTTTTCTTAATATTTTTGTTTCATTAAATACTAAAAAAATATTATTTTTTGCTTCCAGGTGAATTTTTTCTTCTTTATCAACATAACACGTGTTTTGTATTTGAAGATGTTTTCTCAAACTTCCCAAGTTCGCCGGTATCGTTACAGGTGATATCAGTATTTACAATTTATTATAAAATAACTTTTTATAAATAGTTTTTTATTTTAATTTTACTTACTAAAATCATTTTACTTGCTAAGGTACTACTTGTTAAAATAACAATAGTCAGTTATATCTCTTACAGAAGATACCTAAAAAGAAATCCGAACTAAAAAAAAAGTCGTTTGTTGTCTTATTATATTTGTTTAGTTAAATAAGTCGTATAATTGAATATATGGAATGTTTGTAAGCGGGACAGCTTTCTGTTATAGTGTTTCTGACAAAATAATGAATGACTACTAAGACTTATCCACTGACTGATTACTGTCTGAGGTTTACTTAATGTGTTAGAGATGTCAATTTAGTAAACATAGCTTAGAATTTGTAGAGAAAATCGTTGTTATATTACGATCTACTTCCATCTAATAGTGGTAAATTGATACACATTCTCTCTTAATCTATGTAGATAACTAAGTAAGGGAATCTTTGTCGCTCCTTTGAAAGGTCTATAAAGATGGAGGTATGTAAATGCTGTTTTCTGTGGCACTATCAAATGAAAATGATTGCGCATTCTCCATGTATGGAGAACTTTTGTTTATCGTAGTTCATCTAAATTACCACTGATACTCATTATATAGCTGTGTAAGTTGAAATAACTGGAGTGAAGTGCCTTGCTCAAGAACACGATATGTTCCAAAATATCCTCCAACCCACAACTTGTCGACCACAACTCAAAGCACTAGACACTATACCACGCTGCCCCCACCTTTTTTCTTTAGCATGTAGACTAGACAAAAAGCACTAAGTCTGTATAATCTAGTGCTAACTCTTGAACGACTCTTACCAGAACAAATAGATGGATTTTACTGTCACTCTTATAACGTGCCAAAGGTTCAAAGTGCGATTATTTAAGTATTTTGTTGCTGCAACAGGATTCGAACTACGGAATCTAAGATTCTCATTTTTTATAATTTGACCAGTAAACCACATTCTGATTTATGTAAACAGCATTTTTTTTATATACCGGTGTAAAAACTTACAACTTTACAGAATGGAGGATGTGTGGACTACAGTTTGTTTGCTTGTTTGTTTGTTTTTGGAATTTCGCACAAAGCTACTCGAGGGCTATCTGTGCTAGCCGTCCCTAATTTAGCAGTGTAAGACTAGAGGGAAGGCAGCTAGTCATCACCACCCACCGCCAACTCTTGGGCTACTCTTTTACCAACGAATAGTGGGATTGACCGTCACATTATAACGCCCCCACGGCTAGGAGGGCGAGCATGTTTAGCGCGACACGGGCGCGAACCCGCGACCCTCGGATTACGAGTCGCACGCCTTACGCGCTAGGCCATGACTACAGTTTTAATTATGTTATTATACCAGTCGCAGGAGAAGAACTCGTAAATCAGGATAAGCGATCATAGTTGATATGACATTCTCAAGCTAAGTTACCAAAATTTGATATCCTATTTTATTTATTGATGGTTTTTAACATGTTTTTTTTATTTATAAATAACTTGGCAATATATTGCTTTAATGTTCCCGATATATGTCGTTACGTCAACGTTTGTTTGTTTTTGAATTTCGCGCAAAGCTATTCGAGGGCTATCTGTGCTAGCCGTCCCAAATTTAGCAGGAAGGCAGCTAGTCATTACTGCCAATTCTTTGGCTACTCTTATACCAACGAATGGTGAGATTGCCTGTCACATTATAATGCCCTCACGGCTCAAAAGGCGAGCATGTTTGGTGCGACAGGGATACGAACCAGCTTCCTTCAGATTACGAGTCGCACGCCTTAACCCACCTGGCCATACCGGGCGTTACATTAATAGTTAATTTACTTTAGTAGAGCATTAATCTATTCATTTTCACATTGAGCAGGAAAAACTGAGATGATATGGCATTGGTCTTACATAAGTCTCGAATTGGATATATCATTATAACTCCAAACTTGGTCTTACATAAGTCACTAAGCTAAACACAAATTTACTTCTTAAAGTTATAGGAAGCCTAGAAAATCCTAGAACATTTGTTTTCTCTGAAATTGCAAAAATGGTAAAATAAGATATGGTTAAATTGGTAAAAGATATGGTAAGATATGGTAAAATTGCCAAAATAAGAAAAGATACAGATATGAACAGTTTTCTTTCAATGTTGCTTATTTTCATTTTTGTTGAAATTTTTTCACTGGACTGAAAAAAAAATCTATACTTAAAGAAGTATTGAACTGGAGAAAACGTTAAGAAATAAAAATGGCTTCTCGCTTTGTTTCTTAGACAGTAAATGTGTTTGAGTACTTGACTCATTAACTTTTATTTGTAAGCCAGACACCGTTCTTATTTACAGTGCAATTTTCTTTTCTAGAAAGTGGTTTAAATCTACATTGGTGCTGGTACCACTGTTTGGGGTCCATTATGCACTTCTTTTAGGAATGTCATTGGCTGCAGATGTTAGTAGAATAGTGGAAATTGTATGGCTCTACACTGACCAGTTCTTCTCATCTTTTCAGGTTAGGCTTAGCATTAGAAAATTATATGCAAACTACATTAATCATTTTCAAATACCAAAGAACTAGCTTTTTAAATGTTTGTATTTACAGGTTTAATACAGTCTTTCTGGAGAATATATAAATTACGGATTATTTATTTAATAAATACATGAGAATAATTAACCTTTACTTACAATATACATTTACGTAATTATGACGTTGAAACTTTCATACGATGCTTTGTAAATTTAGTACAATAAAGTCATTTTTCTTCCACCAGGGGTTTTTTGTAGCCTTGCTCTACTGCTTCTGTAATAGTGAGGTAAGTATTTCAAAATTACTTTGTATATTTAAAATAATTGCTAATTGCTAAAACTTATATAATCACAACAAACGTGTCTAATTTTTACTGGAGACTCAAATTATGCTATTCGAGTAGTTTATTTTTTGGGACTTTTCGCATAAATATGATAAAGTTATTTGATTGTGACGGTCGATATTTAGAAATGGTAGATTATTAAAAAATGCCTTAGGCAACATCATCAAATGCTTTAACTATTTCTACAGATTTCTTAATGTTATCTTTAATTGATTTTAGGTAAGCATATAATAAAGACTTTATTCTGTAGTTAAGGAGTAATACCTCTTTCCCAGCTATTGATATTTTGACTTTAATTTAACAGGCTGGTTTTCCTAATCTTTTTGATCTTCAGATATATTTGTTTACGGCGCTACGTATATCTTTCATACCCAATTGTAGTAGTTTATATGTTTTGTTAATTTCGTGCAAGGCTACACGAAGGGTATCTGCGATAGCCTTCCCTAATTTAGTAGTTAGCTTATTTAGCTATCTAGTCATCACCACCCACCGCCAACTCTTGGGCTACTCTTTCATCGACGAATAGTTAGATTGGCCATCACATTATAACCCCCATATAGCTGAAAGGGCGAGCATGTTTGGAGTTATAGGGATTCGAACCCGCGACTCTCAGATTACGAGGCGATTGCCTTAATACCTGGCCATGCCGGACTGCTATTAAAATAAATAAATAAACAGATGAATAAATGAAGAATTGTTCTGAATTTCGCGCAAAGGTAAACGAGGACTATCGAAACTAGCCGACCCTAATTTAACAGTGTAAGACCAGAGGGAAGGCAGCTAGTCATCACCAGCCACTGTCAACTCTTGTGCTACTCTCTTATCAACTAGTAGTGGGATTGACCTTGACTTTATAACGCCCCCACGGCTGAAAGGACAAGCATGTTTGGATACATTCATATACATAGAAAATAGTATTCTACCCTCTAACGATAAAGCATTTAGTGTGTTTAAAGATAAAGTAGTTAGTGTGTTTAAAGATAAAGCAGTTAGTGTGTTTAATGATAAAGCAATTAGTGTGTTTAATAATAAAGTAGTTAGTGTGTTTAATGATAAAACAGTTAGTGTGTTTAAAGATAAATCAGTTAGTGTGTTTAATGATAAAGCAATTAGTGTGTTTAATGACAAAGCAGTTAGTGTGTTTAAAGATAAATTACCAAGTCCAATTAAATAAGTTTACCTAACAAATGAAATTAACAGTTATTATTCGTAGCTCAAAATAAGAAAAAAATCGTTTCGAGAAAAGATTGTATTTGTTTGTAAAGTTTACATTAATTAATTCGAAGTTATAACTTTTGTATTTTAATTAGCATTAATTTTGCCTTTATTAAACAAATAATGTTTGAAATGGATGAAGCTTCCAGACACACATAATTTGTGAGTTCTCAGAAATTATGGAAACAGAATTTGCGATATTCTGACACACTTTGGGCCAGCTTTTCCGCTATTATGTTTTTCCCTTATGATACTCACCTGGCCTTTAGTTTTCTTCGCTAGAGCAATTTTTTCTAGAGGTTTTCTTCTTAATAATGGCACTAATTGATTTATAGTTGTTGTTTTATTTAATGTTATCCTTGAATCAGCCACGGCTCGCCTTTATCTATTTACAGGAGTTATTTTTATTAGCCAAATCAATCTCCTTACGTGATGTGACACACGAAAAAAAAACTCGTAGCTCGAATTTTCACGCTAATGTCCTGAGGCTCCATATTGCTCGCACATTCTTGAAATTGCATTGTATCCAATTATTTAGCCCATAATATACTTTCTTCAGAAATAATTGCGTATGTATACAAAAAAAGAAAAGATAGTCCAAAGTAGTTTTGTATTTTGGTTTTTGCACTTGCACAATTGACGTTAGCAGTTTTGTAACTTGGAAACCCTGCAACTGATATTAATCCTAAAAGTAAATTAAACAGAAAAGAAGCTTGTCTTATAACAGCTTAATTCTTCGATCAAGAAAAACAATATTCAAATCGTAGTCATTTTAATTTTTAAAGTCGAAGAAATATGGGGCCTGTTCTCGCAAACTGTCTATTAAATTAAAGTTAGCGTCACGCTTGACGTTATAATCATGTTAAAAAAAGAGGTTTGACTCCAAAAGACACCCATCCGTGTCAAGTGCCTTATGTGATTTGAGAGTAATATATTCAAAGGAAAAACGAGTGACATAAGGCCCTATATATATATCTATTTTTAAGCAAAAGTAGCGTTGTGGATAACGTATCTAATTTCGTAACTTCACAAAATCTGTTAAACTCATGTTGCAAACGGAGTTTGTTTCAAAACCTGTACCAAAAATAGAATGTAACAGCGCATATTTAGGGAAATGTTTTTAAGAATAGCACTATGAAAACACTCGCGTATTTGATATTAACATTATGAGAAACATCTGCACTATTAAGGTTTTATGATAGATTATACGACACAGTTCATGAACTAAATGTACCGAAATGTTATTTTTCCGGAAATATAATTATTACTACTACATATTTCAATGAGTAATATATTACCTGTACAGGAGCTCTGAATAATTTATTACCCAGGTTTCTCCTAGTAAAGATTATTTTACTATGAATTATATGTAAACAAAAAGTTTGACGTTTGAAAATCACGATTGACTGACCGGACGTTTTGTAAGTCGTACGGAAATGATTCATTGCTTCTGTCTATCTACTGACGGTGAGAAGTTAGTACCTACTGGATCTAAAAATATTCCACATGGCGTTTACAAATGTGTTAGATTAGTAAATCTAACTACAAAATGTTTGTTTTCTTATCAAGCACAAAGTTACACAAAAGGCTATCTGTGCTCAGCCCACCACGAGTATCAAAACCCGATTTCTAGCAGTGCAAGTTCGCAGCCGTGCCACTGTGTCACTAAATACAACTTAGAAGTCAGAACTCGTCAATACAAAACAATAATGTGTCTGATGATATTGAGTTATTTCAACAACTTATGATTTTAGCTTATATTAATAACATTCATTTTCTGTAGATAACATAGCTCTTAAACCAACAAAGAGAGTATTACATTGTAAATAACGAACTGGAAAAATATTATTTTAACGATCTTACCAACAGTCTGAATTTATCTATGCAACAGCAATATTCGACCTTCACTTTTAAAGCGTATTTATGGAACGAAAGTTCGGAGTAAAGTTTTGCGATCACAAACTAGAAATCTCTGGTTCACAGTCCGAGCACGGTAACTACTGGCCGTACTCGACTCAGTAACAAGAATAATTTACTATTAATTATGTGCGTAAATTATAGCCATCTCGAATATATTAAATATCAACCAATCTATAAATTTAAATCAACGAATCAAATGGAGTGCCATTGATTCAACTGACTATTTTATTCAGCCTACATAAAAAAAAGTTTGCGTCCTACTTTTCATACTAACTCTGAATCTTAAAACACGCTACATTTTAATGTGGAAAATAAAGTTTTCCATGTAGACAACGAAATAAGTACTACATTAATGCCAGCGAATTTTAAGCTCATTTTATGACGAATAAAATCAATGCCTTTAAAAAACAATATGTTATCAGTTGACTGAATTGTAAATGACTTTTAAGTACAAAGTTATCAACTAAACAATATTTATAAAAATAAAATTTAAGTATTTCTGAAAAAAAATAACGTGTAATATGAAGGTCCATGTTAATTTGTTTGTTTTTTGAATTTTGCGCAAAGCTACACGAGAGCTATCTTCGCTAGCCGTTCCTAATTTAAAAGTGTAAGACTTGAGGAAAGGCAGCAGCTAGTCATCACCACCCACCACCAAATCTTGGGCTACTCTTTTACCAACGAATAGTGGGATTGGTGGTAACATTATAACGCTACCACGATTGAAAGGACGAGCATTGTTTGTTGTGACGAAGATTTGGACTCACGACCCTCAGATTACGAGTCGAGAGCGCTAATCACTTGGCCATGCCAGGCCGGTCCATGTTAGGGGTTTTCTCCAATATTCAATTTGACAGATGTTATAGAAACAAATATATTAAAACGTATTTGTCATACATGTAATGATCCATAACTTACAATAGCCTGTGTAGCTTAATAAATATTTCATAATTTGAAAAAAAATTCTTTGTCTAATTCTTAGGTTCAACAGGAAATTAAAAAAATCTGGCAAAGATGGCAACTTGCACAAGAGCGTCTGGGAAGAACTCAGTCACTATTCACAAATTCTCTTTCGTTTTTGAGTCGTGGAAGAAATTCTATTCAATCTCTTCACTCCTGTGCAGGTAGATATAGTCTAAACTTTTAACCAAATTTGTTGTTTCTCTGCTTTAGGAATATTATATGTAATGATATTAATCACTCTTGTATGATACGAAAAATCTAGATATTCCAAAAGTTTAAGAGTAATGGAAATCTCAATAAATTTTGAAAGTCATTATTACACTATTAGTTAAGGTAGAACATACCCTGATTCAGTGCACTTACTTTTACTAAGGTTACATTTTTTTTAGAAATTTTAATCGTTTATTACTGTTACATGCACTAACTAGTTCATTTCAATTGTATAGGTGTAAGTTATAAAACAACTTAGCATTCCAGTATGATTATCATTATGAGGATTGTAACCCATTACAGTTGTTTACATCAAGTTATTTAGTAATTTATTAAGTTCCTTAAATTTTCTTTTTTTACTACATGCTACTCATAATTAAGATTAAGTATTGTTGTTATCATTAGTTTTAGTTTATCTAATTACTGGTAAAAAATAATATGAATAATTATGTTGCCAGATTGAATAATTTGATAACTTTATTGGTGTAATAACGATTTTTCAAGAAAAGAAAACCTTTTACAAATTAAAAACTTATAAGAATTTAACTGTTGTATCTGCTAGTTCAAGCTGTTTAAAATTTTCCTTTTTATTGCATGTAAAATCAGTTTTTACACAACAATGAATATGATATCTGAATGTAGTTTTAAAGCTTCTGTGATGTTTCAATGTTTAATATCCGGTTAGTAAGAGCAATAATTTTTTGTACGTATAGCTTTATTTTTTCTTTCTGAAAACTGCTTATCATAAATATATCCTGCAAAGAAAATTGGCCACAAAAGTTACGAGGTTTTCTTTGTTTTTTTACATCATAATCCATACAAAAACCTACACCATAGTAATTTAATTATTGGTTGCTACACTCGTGTGAGGGACTATATAGAAGATTCAACATTAATATGTATATATATACCGAAAAGAATATAAATCACAACGAAAGTACTCATTACTATAAGTTTTACTGGACACCATGTGATAATGCAAGAATTATATGCACTGGAGTTATAGTAACCTGGTGAAAATCTAATAACTGACTGAGTTAAACGTAATAGTGATTTCCTGTGTATTAGAAGTACTGTTTTCTCTTACATTATATGTGTCATAGACAACTGAATGGATAGAAAAAAAATCCGTATGCTTGCATATTTTAAACATTTCATAGTGTATAATTGTTATTTAAGACACGAAGTAGTAAAGCTAATGACATATTACCTAAATTAAAACTTAAAATTATATATTTACTAGCAGAAGATGTCTCACGGTGATTGATAATTATAGGATTTGCTTTTGTTCAAACTACAAACGGCCAGAATAATTATTGCTCTTATTATTTATCTAAGACACTTACGTTTGTAAAAACAAAGTATTGTTTATAGGATGATGAAAATAGCTGATGGTTGACTATTATAAAAGATTTCTATGGTTCATTGTACGATCTCACGACAGCTGGTCTTTTCATAAACCACGACTAAGTTTGGGTTGATTGTATCCTCAATGTTTCTTTCTTAACCGGACAGCATTAACCTGAGCAGTAAATTCACCTCTCGGGAGCACTGCAAGATATGGGTGTTAAAACAAGACTCGTTAATGTTTGGTAAATTTACGATGTGTTGTTTCATCTCTAAAAAAGACAAAACACATCTAAAGGTATTTCCACGTGTTATCGTGGTCTCGGGAAAAGTTCTTAGCTGTACGGTGAACTAGGGAATAAACTTACTGGCACAACGACAAACAAATCTTTTAATCACTGTTGTTTAGTAATCGCATTAACAATTCCACCCGTTGCTAACTTATAGTTCATATTGAACATTCTTCACGGTCAAGTTTTGCAGAAAGTGGTCACTACGTGAGACCGTTGAACTTTCCAAATTTTGCTCAAACAGTCCAGTATAACTAACAGTTGTTTAATAGTGTGCTCATCATTTTCCCACTAGAATCGTAGATCATCCACTAGAATTGTAGATCATCAAATAATTTGCAACATAATTTTAAGTGTGTCTAACATTTAAGAAATTCTGAAATTATATTTACCAGTCAGAAATAATTTTATTTTGTGAATTGGCCTGACATTATATTTACCACTCAGAAATAATTTTATTTTGTAATTACAGTCACACTTGGCAAGAGATTGAGGGATCGTATTAAGTATTTAATGATATTATAAAGTGTGTGATTGTTTTTTTTTACGTTCAACGTAATTCTTGATGTTGATCAAAGTTTATGGGAAACCAGTAATAAATATTGTGTTATCCACTAGATTAAGCCTCCACGTATTTAGAAATATTTTGTTTTGTTGAAAACAGAACGTAAAAATGGTTATCGTCCTGTCACTCCTGCGTCCAAACAACGTTGTCGTGAGAGTAAACAGGAAAACCAACTCTTCAAGTTATTTCCGGACTCACCTGTGGAAGGAAATGGCTGCTCTGCTCTGGGGAAAAAGCGTCTCCAAGCCTGTGATGAGCTCTGGCGGGAAGAGTACAGTTGTCAAGTAAGTAGCCAGTTTGGTCATGATAAAGATGGAAGAACATCCAAAAGGCCAGAAGAATTAGAAATGACAACATTAAAAATAGTTGATACGGCTGTAAACATCAAACGTGAAGGCTCTGAATGTCAAAATTTCAAAGAAAAACGAATCAATTCGTCAGAAAATACAAAGGTGGATAAAAACGGAGAAGTTAAAAATGTCGAAGAGCTTGAAATAAAATTCGACAAAAGTGGGACAGATAAGGACGTTGAAGAAGACACAAATAATGCAACACCTGAAGACATCCAGCACAGGGAAAGTGAAATGAATGAAACGCCTCTCGATTCAGTGCCTGATGAAGCCCAGTTGTCACCCAGTACCATCAGCAAGGAGGTGATGTGAAAGTTTATTACGAAGAATAAGATTAACATCATTGGATGGAACCGGTTTTCAATATGTGTGCTGCACAAGTGTGCGTCGCGAAATAATGGTACGTTAAATCTTCCGTCTCAGTGTCACCTGTATTCTCACTTTGTTGAAACGTCCTTCAAATATGATTCATTTCGTCTTTATTCTCTTGTTCTTGTAAATGAAAAATAAAGGAAGTCACACATTTGAAATTATTTTGCAATAAGGAATCAAATACCAACCCGTATCGTTTCTACACTACTGATAGAGACATAAATATTCCATGTGGCTAAACCACCTATATGTTGCGTATTATAACTCATTCCGGAAGAACGTCTGATTTATTATGTTACGTATTACGTTTTCAAATGACCAGAATCTTTGAACTTGAATTTAAAAGTTAATTGGATGTCGATATATATGAAACTCATTATATTTTCCAACGAGGTTGATACATGTAATTTTCTTTCTTAACACAAATATATATTACTGTACAAACAACAATGCAATTAATAATAAGATTATTACAAGTAATGCCTCCCACTGGCACAGCGGTATGTCTGCAGGCTTACACCATTAGAAAATAGGTTTTCGATGCCTGTGGTGTGCAGAGAACAGGTAGTCTATTGTGTTGCTTTAGTGTTTAATTCCAAACATTCAATCAAATAATTACAAACAATTATTTACAAGCAAAAGTTTCCAAACTTAGAAACAATAATAAGTCACATTTCTGGTCTGGGACCGAATACTACATCGATGGTTCACGACGAACGAACTAATACTTTGTTGATATCAGTACAGTTCACTTCACAGGTAAGCTATCTCTTGTTGCTCACACGCGAGTTTTTTTGGTGAAATTATGCAATGTGTTCTTAGGAATACTAAAGTTCGAAGTTAATTCTCTTAATATGAACGGTTTGTAATTTTCGAAATCTATAAACGTTTCTAGTCAAATATTGGTAGTCTTTCAATTAATAAGCGTTTTTCACAATTATAGCTTTCGAGACTTATAGTATACTGACTGTAGAAAAAGAGCACTATAAAACTATCTCCCTGCGTTGTATTTGTTACCGTGAGAGGAGGTTTCCAGAAATTTAAGTTAAGGAAGGAATAATGATATTTTACACATACAAACATCATACACTTTTGATTCTTACGCTCGAGGATCTTCTATTTATTTAGGGGACAGGCGGGACGATTGCAATACACACTTAACAATATAAATTGCATGCATTTCAAATTTAAACTGAAACAAATATAGATATTAAAATAAATATTAAATCCGTTGCATATATGTACAATACTTACTAGCAAAGAAAAAACAGTTACATACTTCTCTCCACAGGGTGGCCCGTAAGTCTCTACCCATCCATATATCTTATGTATCCAGTGTATCTGTGTGCTGTCACCAGTATTCTTGCGCTCATGTACCCACGTACTTGTCACAATACGCTCTTCAAGTGTAAATGGGCTTAAATCGGCCATATTTCTCTAAAAAAAGAAACAAGTTTATAATATATGCGTAATTGAATATAATATAATAACATATGGATGGGTAGGGACTTACGGGCCACCCTATACAGATAAGTGCTCCGAGCGACAGAGCTACTGTGCAGAAATTTCATTCAGAATAGCCAAGTCGGCAGACAAACTACTTGACGCCCAATTTTTTTCTTTGTGTGATTAAGGTACTTAAATAAAACCAATTAGCGACACCATTTTTTATTCATAAGTCACGTTTGTAAAATTCTCGCACAAAGAAATTATGAAAACATGCTGAGAGAATGAAACAGGCAGTAATCCGTTTCACTTAATCAATAATTATGTACCCTGTTCACGTAAAGTAAAAATGCCTATAAGATCTAAAAGTGAGAAGAAAATATATAATAATGGCAAATAAATAAGCGATAATTATTCTCTTTATAGAATGCCCCCCAGTGGCTCAGCGGTATGTCTGCGGACTTCAACGCTAAAATCCGGGTTTCGATACCCGTAGTAGACAGAGCACAGATAGCTCATTGTGTAGCTTTGTGCTTAATTCAAAAACAAAAAACAACAACTTTATAGAATAATTTGAAATATATGTTTGCATATTAATTTCTGCTCTACACGGATTTATTTATAGTTCATAAAAATGTCATTAAATATCATGCTTATTTGTTGGTAAACGAAACATAATGTGAAATATTTCGAAATAGTGAATGAATATTAAGTAGAGTGAAGTTTCGTTCGAAACAACATCCAATTCAAAGTTTGTTAAAATTTTTTTTAAATGATTTTTTTAATCTGTTTTGATAATCTAGCTTATCTATATAAGTTCATATTTATTCTGTGAGATATATTGTTTAATATGGGTATCGTTCTAACTTAGATGGCCCGGTATGGCCAAGCGTGCGACTCGTAATCTGAGGGTCATGGGTTCGCATCCCTGTCGCGCTAAACATGCTCATCCTTTCAGCCGTGGGGGCGTTTTAAAGTGACGGTCAATTCCACTATTCGTTGGTAAAAGAGTAGCCCAAGTGTTGGCGGTGGGTGGTGATGACTAGCTGTCTTCCCTCTAGTCTTACACTGCTAAATTAGGAACGGCTAGGACAGATAGCCCTCGAGTAGCTTTGTGCAAAATTCAAAAAACAAAAACAAACAAATAATCTAACTTAAATAGACGCAAGTTCGAACATAATACCTATTCTTTAAAAGTACTTCGAAACCATCCTACCAACATCCTTCGGGTTTTTACTGCTGAGGGTCATTCTGGCTTGACTAGAATCTGTCATAATAAAAATAGTAATGATGTGAGCGAACCGTGATAATGAGATACGATTAGACATTATCTCAAACAGTTCAATTAGTCTTAGCATTTAAAATACACAACTAGTCGTAACTAGCTAAATTGTATAATACTTGTGTCCTTATAGTTTTTTATTTTTCTTTACCTAAGCAAATTTTATTTACTTATGTGAGATTATATCTTAAACTTTACTCACAAATAAACTTAAAGCTGCTGGAACAGAACGAGTAAAAATAATATATCATAAAAGTAAAACCATAGGACGTAAAATTATAGTTTCGGTTGTGAGCCCATTAAAATACTATATAAAAACAGTGTATTTATAGTCTGAAAAAAAGTATCTCATATTAATGAATAAATAGAAATATGATAGAACACAAAACATCATTAGTTTGCGCAGTTTTATTAAACCTTGATATAGAGCTGTTCTTCTTGTTACTGTGGTGAAAGTAATTACATACTGATGAAAAACAGACGCTATACTGATATATGACGTGTGCATTTCCACTTAATATAGACATTAAGAGTGGAGAATATTAAGTTTGCTAGATAAACATTCGCTATTCACCGAATGTTATTTTTATCGTATTTAATAGTTTTAATTTCTTTATCGAATCAAAAGACTCAATTAAATTATTTAATTTGTATCTTCAAGTCCAAATTTTTTAGAAATTAAGTATTATTATAAGCGTACTTTAAAGTTTGTCCATGTATATATACTGTAACTTTTAAAAAATAACATTTAGAAAAGTATTAAAAAAAAACTAGAACCTTCGTGTATTTAACATATGTTTACAATACGTCATTTCTCTTCTCAGAAAAACTCTAATTATAAATTAAAAACTTTAAAATTATAGTTTTAATATTAATAATGCACACCTGTAACAGGTTCGTTTCTCATTTACTTCTTTCTTTATATGTTAACGACTTTTTTTCTGATTATATTTTGCTATTCTAAATGAATATATTTTTCACAAAAAACCAATGAGGGTGGCTATACTCTATATGGACGATAATCTACGTCTCTTGAAATTATTCACTCTAGAGTAATGCCAAATATGATATTAATGATTATCAACCATTGATAGCCAATATTCCAATATTTCTTATTACCATTGTAGCATAATTTTAGGAAGGATAATCAGGCCAGTCTTAAACCATAGGTCTTTACAAACTTTTCACAGACTCTTCACTCTACTTGATATCAGTTTCCAAGACCACTATTTGAAGAGACCAAATGCATAACGTTAAAACGAAGCTTTATAGTTTGTCATTGGCTGGTATATGGTCGAATGGAAAACTGTGTTGTGGTTTTATCTATATTTCTTACGATAGGTGGCTACGAATTTTAGGGAGGAATTCTAAATTGTGATCCTTCGTCAACTGCAAAATATTATTCGTTATCTTGTTAACGACGTGAGATATTCCCAGCTGTATCGCAATGAGGAGTTATCTTTCGTCACTACAGTCCTCATTTTTGCAGATGGAGGCGTTACTTCCGACTGGATTTGGGCGTAACTTTCAAGGCTTTCGTTGAACACAGTTTACATTTTGCAGATGAAAACGGTATTTTCAACTGCTGCTATCCTAAAACCTCCCGTTGTGAGAGAGATTTCTATTCCATGTAGAGCTTTGAACTCAACTCTCCTTTTTTTGTGATTACATTTCATTGAACAGTCTCGATATATGAATATTTTTCTTCGAAGGAGAATTTTTATATCTCTCCAGTCCGGAGTAAGACATTGGTCTTTCGAATTGTTGGAAGTTTGCAGTAACCAAAAAAAAAGAAGACAATAAATTTGTTATCCGTATTGCTGTTGTGTTACTAGTTCAAATGCATCACACAAAGTGTAATTGACTTTTTCTTCGTATAATTATAACTTAAAGATCAGTGTTACATGTGCTATCTTGTTTTTCTCTTCTAATGTTTACATGATTAAAGTATGTTGTTGAAATGAGTATTTAGTCTGAGTTTCATGTAATACCTTTACGTATCTAGTAACACATGCGAAATATACAATCATATATATTTCGTTTAGCTGAAAAAAGTTCAGCTTAAAAATGAAATATCTAACTTATTACAGACTTTTGATCATTTTTTGGTTGAAAACAATGAAATGTGTGAATTCCCGTAATTTTTTTCTTTAAGATCAATAAATTCAATATTGAATATAATATATATATAAGACTAATTTATTGTAAAGTGTGTGTGTGTTTTCTTATAGCAAAGCCGCATCAGGCTATCTGTTGAGTCCACCGAGGGAAATCAAACCCTTGATTTTAGCGTTGTAAATCCGTAAAATTTTCGCTGTACCAGTGGGAGACTTATTGTAGAGACATGTGGAAATGTATATCATTTTTTTAGCAACAAAATAATTGTTTATTTGTTATTTAAACACAAAGTTACACTTTGTGTTATCTGTGCTCTGCTCATCGCGTGTATTGAAACCCGGTTTCCAGTGTCGTAAGTCCGCAGATATACCGCTGTGCCACTGGGAAGTATCAGCAACACACAATAATAATTCTGGACTATAGCTGTCACACTGTTGTTTGTCTTCGTTTTAACCGAAAAAAATGGTGTTTTAAAATTTCCTCTTAGATCCCTTTATCTAAGCTGATCATTTCTCTTTGTAACTAGTAATTAAACGTCTGTTATAACTACGTATGGCAAAAGTCCTCTCAGTTTTATAATCTGTAAACCTACCAACATGTGTAATACTAACTGGTACAGTATGAAGATCTAGATTGTGTTGACCAATTACTTTAAATTCCAGAGATTTGTCCCCCATAACTGGGGTTCAGATAGTTAAACACTGGAACTGTTTTACGTAACATAATTGTCCTTCTTTCTCAGTCTTGTTACTTTGTATATTTAATAAAACCATTTAAAGATAACTTTAACATTATATTTATAATTCAGCTGCTTGTGGTTCTGTACTTTAACTTAAAACTGCAATCACACTAACTCTAAGTATAATTTAAATGAGATATTTGACTTAGTAGAACTGTATATAAATGACACAAAATATAACCCTTTCCAGACAGGTCACAGGTCAAAGGTCATGTCGTCATATTTATTGATTCTAATTCAGAACTTTACTCAACTACTATTTCATGAAATCATGTTATTAAAAGTTTCGTAGTATAGCTCAAATTTTACTATTATACATTATTTAATCTCATAATTTAAAAGTAAATATTTAAAATAACATAGGTAAACGTTGATTTTTGTGTGTCACGTGGTATGTTGAATTTAGCTATGGTTCAAATTAGATTTTCTTGATATTAAATTACGTAGTCTGTAGTTTGGTACAAAATGGTACATTAAATTATCAATTTTGACAAGCTACAATATAAAATAAGAGCCTCATATCTTTACCTTTTGTTGAGATATTGACTACATATTGAGTCAACCACAGAGGCTTCGCTCACCTCTTTCGATTTTCGGAAACAATCTCTTATGTACTTCAATAAATGACATGTGAATAACCAAACAATAATTTAGAATGTTTCCTTAGTGTTTTTCTCAGCCATTTTAATGTATTAAGAGGCCACCTCGTTTTGTCGAACCAAAATTTCCAGCAGGTAGGTTGTGTCTTTAGACTATTCGAGATTTCATTTTTTAAAATCTAAATACAGCTTTATTAAGCTTGATAAATTATAGTGAAATCTCATGGTATTGTTATAGTAATTTAAGATTTTTTGGTTATTCCACTGTATATATAAAACCTACTCATGAAAATTTTGAAAGGCTTAGCAACCCATTACAAAGTTTGTAGCTAGAGGAGATAATTGTTTGCTTTACTTCTTTACTTACTGTTCTATGTTTTCAGAAAAAAATTTCTGAACTTATTTCTGCATAGTAATAATCTATATACATATATTATGAATAATAATTGAAATGTGACTGTATTTTACAAAATACTAGTCTACTAAAATATAGTCAAGACAGGGTAATTGAGTAAAGACTAAAGGTCAGTTTATATTATTTGATACAGTAGCATAAGTGCGCATGTGCCATCTCATTGTAACTTTTGAAAGGCTAATGTAATAAATATATATAAATGTATAATGTTATGAGGGTCAAGCTATTTAATCTAAACATTTTTTGTGTTTTAATTTGTTGTCATTCTAGAGAAAAAGAACAATAATTTATATCTATTTCCCAATTTTTATGGTGGTTATCAGACCGGTTAATTCTACCAAACCTGTACAAAAATTCGTTAGTGAAAATAACAGATAAAATATATAGTATTTTCTCAAGAAACATTTTATAATTATCCAGACATTATAAAGATTTTACTTGTGAAATTTGAAAATTAACTGAGGCACAAAAGTATTTTTTTAATCTTAAAATAAAAATTTCTTTGCATGTTGGATCGGCAACAAGGAAAAAAGAAAAGAAAAAGACATAAGAAAAACAAATCTTAAGGCTTAACAAAAAAAAAGATATTTTGCACATAAAACAGTTGTAATGTTTACTGAAAATGTCAACTTACGTTAACATACATTTACTACTATAAAAATTAACAATGTGCTTGAAACTAAATCAATGTAACATGTACTTAGCCAGCTGGGTAGTAACCCTGCACTTAACACGTGATACAATAATACTTATACCAATAATTTAGCAGTTGGTAACTGCGTAATTAAATCTATATCTAATCGTGTAATAAGTTAGTGTTTATTGAGAGAACCTAATAAAATCCACCAAAATAACAAGTAGATAATTATAAAGTATTTAGATTTTAATTTTCTCTCTGTTAAAAAAATGTTTTTTTCGTATCATTCGTTTTCATTCTTTTTTTTAATTTTCTTTTCTCTAAAGTGTTTGCGAATCTCTCGCATTATATGATACGTCAATGAACTCGTCAGTAAGATCCACAACTTTTCTTTATTGTTTATTCTAGAACAGTCCTAAGCCTAACTTGAACTTAAAGTCGTCTTAGCAAACATTACTTATGGTTTACCGGTGTGTAAAACTAAAATATTAAAGTTTTTTTAAGGAGTCTGTACACAGCCATCTCCAGTCCTTAATGTGTTTTTTTTAAAAGAGATAATATTGTAATGTAACCATTAATATTTGCAAATGTTAACAAAAGTAAAATCAAAGAAACTTTAACGGTCAAGAGGATAGTACTGATACTACCAAACACCTTAGTCGGACCCTCCGCTAGTACAGCGGTAAGTCTACGGATTTACAACGCTAAAATCAGGGGCTCGATTCCCCTCGGTGAGCTAAGCAGATAGCCCAATGGGGCTTTTCTATAAGAAAACACGAACACACTTTTATTGGCACAAATATTTATCTTTTTCTTAAAAATAATATCAATGATTTTCTTCATCCGCTAGGTGTTTTAAAACTTGTCACAGTTATACTTTACAGTGATTTAGTGTTTAGTCCTACCCATTGTTTATATGGTAAAGGTATTAAATTATTTCTTTATCTAAACCTTCGTCAAGTTATATTTTATTTTTAATTCTACAAGATGAGATCGTTTCATACTTCACACACACACCCCCGTGGCTCAGCCGTAATCTCAAGGGCTAATACGTTAAATTCTAGGTCCAATTCGTGCGATAGGCGCAGCATACATATCCCATTGTGCAGATTTCCACATAACAACAAATATATAAATCCATTCATATATATATATGCTGCCAATCAAAATGTAAATATATATATATAAGTCTCGAAAAAACAGAGATACAAAGTCACGTTACTGACATTTATTAATACAAAAGGAGAGTTGAAGCAAGATGATTTTGACAGCGTTAGTATGTGTAGTAAGACAGATATTTTGCGAATGTATAAACTAACCATGGAAGCGTATTGAAAACTGTTTTTTTCAGGGAGGGGCTGCTGCTAGTGACAGTTCTTCTGGAACCACAAGTGAATTTTGATTTGTATTTCTCAGAAAAATCAAATAAAAATAGAAAAACGCTGATATGATTTAGGATAAATGTGCTCCCGCATTGTAGTGCAAGCGTAAGTTACAAAAAACTGGTTATCAAATTATTTGTAATACTGTTTGTTCATCAGCGAACTGCTGCGTATGTTAGTGTTTCGAATCTGAAATCATATCTGTTTTTAAACACATTAATTCAATTTGGAACAGTACACAGTATTCTCTAGCTTTACTTAACTAGAAGAACTCTTGCGTCTAAAGAAGTGTCAAACGTGTCAAAAATAAAACGTTTACAAAGTAAACACGCTCGTCAGCACGTACATCTACTAGCGATAAAGGTTTGATTTTGGTTTTGTTTGTTTTGAATTTCGCGCAAAGCTTCACGAGAGATATCTGCGCTAGCCGTCCCTAATTTAGCAGTGTAAGACTAGAGGGAAGGCTGCTAGTCATCACCACCTACCACCAACTCTTGGGCTACTCTTTTACCAATGAGTAATGGGATTGACCATCACATTATAAGCCTCCCTCACGGCTGAAAGGGCGAGCATATTTGGTGAGAAAGGAAGTAGACGTCAGTGCTATTTGTTAATGATAATCATGTTAACAGAAAATTGACTTTTATTTACAACCGCAGAATGTGTGTTTTCTTACAGCAAAGTTACATCGGGCTATCTGCTGCATCCACCGAGAGGAATCGATACCCTGATTTTAGTGTTGTAAATCAGTAGACTTACCGCTGTATCGGTGGGGTACTTTTCAACTGGATGTGAATAATTAGAGAAATATTAAAGTGTGTGACAACAGTAAGTGAAATATACTCAAATATTATTTTAGAAAAAAACACTCATGATCATAGCAAAGGTACTTTGAAAGGTTTTGTTTTTTACAAATAACAAACAAAAACATGTCTCATTTGTAAATATTTATCTTCAATAACCTGTTGTTGCAAATGGAAAACAAACGTACGAAATAAACAAGTGTTTCGTGTTCCATCGGACATATAATTGTAGTAATACCTTACCTATAACAGTATCTCAACACAAGACATTAACATTCACTACAATAAGAACCACAGATGCTGGTAGAATACCATCGTGAACTAATAATTAACATGCCAGGATGCAGAATGGAAGTTACAGTATTCAGATTTCGATATACCATTGAAGAAGCACTTGAGGTCCCGTTATTCGGTATCATAGTCAAGACATCAATCCCGCTATTCGATTAAGTAGTCACACAGAAAGTGGGTATTGCGTACTGGTTACCACCTTTCTGGTTATCAGTTCTAAATTGACACTGCTTATGCCTGTACATGTGATTTCTGAACTGATCACTCAGCCCAAGTACCGTATAAAGTGTTGGTCAGTGAAAAAATTAGTGAATACGTTAACCAGAAGAACACAGATAATACATGTTAGTTATAATCTAAAGAAAATCACTAAAAGTTATTTTACTTCTATATATTAATCATTTATAAAAATATTCTTGTCCAACTCCTGACATTGACAGACAATCTCAGTTTTCTTACATAACTTTTACTTTAAAGCAGGATGTAACGGGCAATTTCATTTCGCATTGCTTTGAATTATTAATGTTCCCATGAACAGAACGTTGACATGTAGAACACTGGATTTTCAACAAACACATCAAGTCATAAACAAACGTTTTGTACTAATACTGCCTAAATCAGTCCCGTTTCTAATTTCAGGTGAGAAAGCCCACAAATATAGGATTCATGTCTCACTAATTATGACACATAAATACAGCACCAGGTGTTTCAGTTACTCATTTTTCAGGTCCAAAAAAACAAACATCAACTTGCAAGTATTCATTCGAGACATTAAAAATAATTTGTAGTTCCACTCTGAATAAAATATGAAGCGACGTGTTACCACAGTTTCACCTAACCTACACCATTTTCCAACATTTATTACAATAAATTATTCTCTTTGGCAAGCTTTGATTATAAGAGTATCCATCGGTGTTAACCCATTCCCAAGTATACGAGAGAACCAATGAAATATATTATATTTTTCTACTGGGCTAAATATTTTATTAAAACTTGAATTTGTCACAAGAAATAACTGGAAGAATCTTAAATATTTTACTCAATCAATGTTGAAATTACATTAGAAGTTACTGATGTTGCTCAAACAGTTTTTACTTTTATGAATGTATATGCCCTTAGTTATATCAAGTTCTAGCGGAAGTGCTCTTGCTATATCATTGAATACAGTTGCCAACTGTTCACGTTAAAAGAAACGACCCTTTTAAGTCTGCATCATTTCCTACAGTGTGAGGTTAAGCTATTTATATCTCTAAAATATGTAACTCTCTAAGTATCTTCAATACATCATACTATTATGTGTGGTATAAATAAAACTTGACTAATACACTACTATTCTAAAATATTTTTAAGATGTACTGTTATACCAGTGAAAAAAATGAAATAATTTATTGCTAGGATTTAATAAATTTACAATTGCAACCCATGTAAATTTTTCAATATGGAAAAATACGTAATTAGTAGCAGTATAGCAGTTAATTCTGCTTTGGATGGTTCTAAAGCATCAGGCACACGCCCATATATATATATATTCTAATTCAGTGGTTCATTATTAACAATTTTTACATAATATAAACTAGTGGATTTCTGAGCAGGCCAATAAAAGGTATCCTTCAAAGTAGCATTAAATGCATTTAGTACCTCTCTGAAAGTCGCATGTTCGAATCCCTTCACACCAAACATGCTCACCCTTTCAAACGTGGGGTCGTTGTAATTTGACGGTCAGTCCCACTATTCGTTGGTAAAAGAGTAGCCCAAGAGTTGGTGGTGGGTGATGATGACTAGCTGCCCTCCGTCTAGTCTTACACTGCAAAATTAGGGACGGCTAGCGTACATAATCGTCGTGTATATTAGCGCGAAATTCTAAACAAACCAATCTTCACTCTTTTTGCTTGACTTTAAAGGTACTGATTGAATTACTAGCATAACAAACAGGATGCAAAGATTTTTTATCCTGGAGTTAAAGAGTTGTTTATGATGAATGAAACATTTGCCAACAATTTTCCCTTGTCCAGTCATCGATATCCAAATGTTTGTATTCTTCATTGATTATGTCTCTAGAAACCCGATCACTCTTCAAACAAATTCCTCAAAAGTCCTTTTTCTTCCGTATGCCAAATAACTTCAAAATAAAGTGATAATTTTCCCTTCTCTTCTACTTTCTGAACACATTAAATAATTATTAGCCGCACAAAATAAAATAGTTTTTTCTGAGACTACTGGAATTCGCGAAACTAAACGACACATTATCTTCATAATTGGTCCGGCATGGCCAGGTGGTTAAAGCACTTGACTCGCAATCCGAGGGACGCGGGTTCGATTCCCCGTCGCATCAAACATGCTCACCCTTTCAACCTCGGTTGCGTTATAAAGTTACGACCAATCCCACTATTCGTTGGTAAAAGAGTAGCCCACAAGTTGGCGGTGGGTGGTAATGACTATATGCATTCTCTCTAGTACTACACTGCTAATTTAGGGACGGCTAGCGCAGATAGTCCTCGTGTAGCTTTGCGCGAAATTCAAAACCGATCAATCTTCATCATTTTGCTTGGTCGTTACATAATTTAATTAATGTTATTTTGATTAACTGAGACTTAAAACCTTTAACATTTAATCAACTGCTGCCTCATACGTACTTGACATATCGGAATAATATTAACAAGCGACACAAAGAAAGCGTATTGGAATGGACCTGGAAAGGAACAAAAACTTACTCCACGTAACCTTACAAACAAGTACAGTCTGTGTTGATTGGTGAAGAAAGATAAAATTGCGATGCGTGAGGGAACTTCAATGTTAAACCTTTACATTCGAATTAATCATTATGTTGTGTCAAAAGTGACAGGCGTGAAGCGTCATAACCACCGCTGATTTTTTTTTTCTGAATTCTGATGTGATCGAGCATTGGATAATCTTATTTGCTATTTCTACTCAAATAAAGAGATAACAAAAAAGTGAACTAATGAACCCATAAGGGCGTCTGCTAAATTATTTGCGTACTCATGAAAAATAGACACAAAATCTAATTCAGTTTATAATTAGTGTGATATTTAGTCCATATTGCTAAAAACACTTTGGAAATAAATCTTTGCTACATATCTACGGAAGTTTACTTATTGCACACCTGTTAAATCTTAAAAATGCATAACTACTATTCAAAATATATTAATTGGCATTATCACTAGGGTTCACATAATAGCATACAGGAATAATTTTGTAGCTTAAACAAACAAATTAATATTTCGAAAACATTTGTCTGGTGATATTTTCCAAGTCATCATTGAGTTTCTCTGATAAATAGAAAATACGGATAGAAATATATTAAATTTAAACATATCTTTCACAGATTTGGTTTAAAGACAATTTGCAATTAGCACCTTTCTCTAAAGTTAATTTAAATTTTGTTATAGATCTGAGTTGCTTGTAGAAAATCCAATCTCTGCAAGACTAGCGCCTGGTTCAAATGTAAATTTAATATTGAGTGTCTTTGTTCACGGTTGACATGTTCAACTACAAGTTCTAGGTATAATTCTCACTGTTGTGGCATCAGGAAGATGCTGCAGTTGTCGAGTAGATAGCGGTACTTTAAATATATTTTCAACTTCAAACTAAGTTTTTATTCTCAGCCTCAATTTGAACCACTGCTGGATCTCCCTAAAAGACTGGTAGTGAGATTTGCTGGTACAATAAATTAGAATTTTGTATTTGTATAAGATGCAGGAAGATAAAAAAAAGTACAAATAGACATCAATGAAGTAAAAGCGGGCAGTACTGGTGGATTATAACAACAAGATTGAAGAACTTAAAGGAAATGTCTTGGAAGATTTCTGCTCGTGGGTAAAATAACTATAACCTTAAATGACAGATGGGGAAATCAAACCAGATACACCTCTTCCTGCATCCGCCAAAAAATTACACCTCAAATACCATTATGAAATAAGGAATAGGAGAGCCATTTGGCCTATACCTGTCATTACTTATGCTGTACCGCCTATCATTACTGATCTTTCTGTACTACTCCAGTACTTGATCTAGTTTAAGAACTGAGCTAGTCAACGCACCAGCATCTTTCAGAGTATGCTCTTAAGATGAAGACTCACAACACCCAGGAAGGTTTGCTTAGTTATCTTATCCGGATGTTTAACGTGAAGTGATGGATTTGTTGGCTCTTGGCCAGGCATGAAATGAGGTAGTATATAAAGGCACGCGAATTAGGCTAAAGCACGTATATCTTTAAAGGAATGTCTATATTTATCGATAAGAACTTTATCAGTTAAAGCCGTGGATAAATAATTAAGTTCAATATCTACACATTATTAGCTTACCAGATTAAGTAGCGTGAAAAATAAACTCTCCTTGTTAAAGTTAAAGAAGAACTAAAATAACTCAGATCAGAAGATTGTTTATTTTGAATTTTACGCAAAGTAACACGAGGACTATTTGTGCTAGCCGTCCCTTATTAAGCAGTGTAAGACTAGAGGGAAGACAGCTAGTCATCACCACCCACCGCCAACTTTTGGGCTACTTTTTTACCAACGACTAGTGGGACTGGCTGTAACATTATAACGCTCATAGGGCTGAAAGGGGAAGCATGTTTGGTGTGACGGGTATCCGAACCCGCGACCCTCAGATTGCTAGTCGAGTGCGTTAAACACCTGGCCATGCCCGGGCGGGACAGAAGTAAACCACACGATAGAATGTGTTTCCATTACGACCAAAAAGAAGCTTATTGCTAGAAGTTGCATATAAATGTCTTTAATTATAGATCTGTTTATTCTAATAAAGGATCTAAGCAACAAGTCAAAAATCGTTTCGTTTGTAACTGAAAAAGACAAATTACTAAACATTACCCTCAAAGGATGATTTGGGAAGAAAACGGCTATACTGTGTTAAACGTGGTTAAATAGTTAACAGACAGGATCATTTGCAAAAGTTGTAATATTTTCAAAACACGAATATTATATCTGAGATGGCAAGAAAAAAGTCTTAGAAAGTAAGGAGGAGATGTCTTGAGGACAGGAAAACAGGATCTGCTCCAATGGAAATAAATGCGGATTGTATCGTGTACAAAAAACAGCTCTTTTCAATAGATTTATTGATGATAAACCTTTTAGTATGTTGATCGATCTTAGATCTATAGATACAGTTGTTTAACCTAAGCCGGTAATGAAAGATATGATAGTGCCTCTAGAGTTAAAGAAAGGAGAGTGATGGATGTAAACAACAGGCGGAAAGTTGGAAATCCCCGTAATGTATGAGTAAGTGACATCGAGGAAGAGTGCATATTAGAAACTGACTTCACAGAGACACATGGATGTGAGGTTAGACTAGCTTCGTAGTCTAAGACCAGAAAGTTCTCATGCTAACAACAAGTAGACTAACCTACCTAGGGCTTCAAATGACAAACAGTAGGGCACAGGTTAATGAAGATGTCTCATCTACAGGGAACAATCCAGAAGATAAAATGGTCCAAACAAGTCACACTTCAAGATTGTTTGTAGAAAGGCGTACAGAGAATAAAACAACAGCTAGTAACTTAACTTTAATGCAAACTTGACCAGAGGTAATAACATAACTTTAAAATAGTATTCCACGAGTGATGGAAATGATAAGCTGTTAACCTAACGCACACAACTGTTTCATGGTAGCTGTATCGCATTTCGGTTCCTTGTAGTCCACTAGTAACTCGATGGTAAAGTGGGTGCCTCTGAAAGACAATATGTCTCATAACATATAGCCAATCGTAAGTTTTAAACTTTAAACAGTTTTAGAAAATGCTGTTTATTATATTGTGTGAAAATAATTAAATTCTAGATTACCCACTCTTTCAATAAGTAATTACCAACCTTAGAGTTTTAAGAAATAAATAGGAATTATACTATCTTAAAACAAATGTATAATAAATTAATGTTTTCATAATATCAATTCAGAAAACTATGAGGAGCTAGTGCAGAAAAAACAAAGAAAACTATTGGTTAGATTTTTACGGCTTTTTTTGGTTTTCTTTTCATATTCTCAAGTTTTTGAATGATTGCTAATAGTACTGCGAAGAAGTTGTAGAGTCTATAATTGAAAGGTACGAGTTAAATCTCGCTGTGGAATCACTGAGAATAGAAAACTATTCAGCAGACTTTGAGAATGTATTTGAAGGACATGAAGAATTTTGACCGTTTTCTGCTCCCAAACCACGTAGTCGTTTGTCGATGTGTCCGTTGTTTATGAATTTGATTTTCCTTTAAACGTGTGTTTTGTCTTCATTGAGGTCCTGCAACTAAATGGTACAGTAATTTAATGTAATTTTGTGCTATAAGCAGAGAGTATGCAAAAAAAAGAATGTTTTAGAATGAAAAATACAAAAAAACTTGTTTTTCTTGAACTGGAAGTTTGGACTTTTTTTTAAAGATATTTGGCCACAGGTAACAAGAAGGAAGTTGGAAAATGTGAATTTCAGCTGTATTTTGTGCTTGTGCCACATGAATTTTGTAATATTGCGATTTTTCATATTATTTGAAATGACAGACATTTTTGTTGTAGCTATTTCATCACTGTTGGCACGCGGCTTATAGATCGTTTTCCAATACTCATCCACTACTAGAAAACCGTTAATAACAAACAAAATCTAAACAATATATATATTTATATGCATAACTAAAAAAAAGGAATAACAAAGCACAGTACAAGACAGGACGTTGTCGTGAAGCCTAAGAGACAAATGGAAGATATTACTAAATAAGAAGCTTATATTTTACATAGCGCCAACACATTCATTCTCATCACGCAAGAAAACCCGATTATTATCGTTATGTAATATGCATATGAAAGTATTATTTTCCTCGAGATAAGAGTTTCGCATAAATAATATTCTTGGTATTCTTAGGATATTTCCATATCAATCAATATTACGTGTTTTCTTTCGGCCGCATGAGAGTACAATCAAATTATACCTGTATGCTACTTTACATGTATGCTAACTATAAAATCAGATTAAGTCTCTGGATTTGAAAGGCTAAAATAAGGGTTTCTATTCCATTCGCTGGGCTCAGCAGATAGCCCTATGTGGTTTTGCTATAAGAAAACACACACATACACTTAAATTAGTATTTCGTAATTACTTATCTATGATTAACAATATTAACATGTGAATAATTAATTAAAAATGGAAACAATAAGACTCCAAACTGCACTAGAACAAAACACTATTTATAAGCAGGCCCGGCTTGGCCAGGAGGTTAAGGTGCTCGGCTCGTAGTCTGAAGGTTGCGGATTTGAATCCCCGTTGCGCCAAACATGCTCGCCCTTTCAGCCGTGGAGGTGTTATAATGTTACGGTCACTCCCACTATTCGTTGCTAAAAAGTGTCCCAAGAGTTGGCGGTGGGTCGTGATGACTAGCTGCCTTCCCTCTAGTCTTACACTGCTAAATTATGGACGGCTAGCGATTAATTATTAATTATTAATTATGGAAAGCTATGGTGTAGCTTTGCGCGAAATTAAAAAAACAAACAAAAATCATAACTATATAATGTGTTCGAAATTTCTCGCGTGTTGCACGTACCAGGTTAAAGGTAGCTTTAAATCAATTATTTCTTCACTCATGCGTGTTTCATTTAGTAGTCACGAAGAGCTAACCGTCTGAAAAAAATTGAGTTATAATGGTTTAAAAACTTAACAAATTATTCTACGTTTTTTGTCGTAATAAAATAGATTGTTACATAAAAGGAAATTCGAATTTAACCACGAGTAAAAAATGTTATTGGTATATTAATCTGACGAATAATTCAGCTTAAACACTGCACCACGAGTGTCTGTTTTATTTTACTTTTTCTTTTCTCAAATTCTCATTGGACTATCTGGCATTGCTCGTTCAGTTCCGTTCTTTTGTTTAAATCGAAAGCACTAGTAGTTGAATATATTCGTTTGGATTTCATGCCAAACTCTGTCTTTAATAGAATATAAAATAGACACAAACAAATAAACAAACCTAATCGTTAAGAGAGATGCAGTACTTTTGTTCAGTATTTCTCAAACATTTTGTTTTCAAACCATCTGATACTGTTTTCACCTCGGAGGACGATAATGAAATCTATACATTATAAAGCTGTTAACTTTCCATAATTATGCAACCTTTCCATGCATTTGTATGTCTTAGTTGGTTAATGTGTCTACCTCCGAGACAAGCAACAAATCACGTCTACACAGTTTCAGTTTTCATTACTTAAGAAAAATGTTAACTCTGACCTATTTATATCAAATTCTCAAACTTATTTTTCCTTAAACTTTAGTTCTTGAAATAATTTGGACTATTTTATATTATATTAGCTGTTTAAAAAAGTTGAACCTACAAACAAACTGGAATAAAGACGTAAATATGATATTGTCTTGCGTTTGTACGGCAGAGAATCGTTAATGGTTTATATAGCAGAGAATGGTTAATGGTTTACATAAGCAGAGAATGGCATGCTAAAGTTAATAGTTTTTTTTTTAGCTGGCTTTAAAACAACTCAGATTCATTCATTCTGTTTTCTTTAGACTGTAATTTTCTTTCGTTTTAAAATATAATGCATGGCAAACAAAATGATTCCTCTCGCGCTTTGTATCAAACAAACTAATTCCAAATTTGCATAAATTCCATTGTACTCTGACTTGTTTCCGAATCATCCAGTGTATGGCACTTTCGAAATACAATCTTTACGAATATCAATATTAAATTTCACACTAGAGAAGTAAGTGCAGAAATAGCACATCTATATATTTGGTAAATATTTATATTTAGAAATCTAAAACTGGTTCCCTATAGGAGAAGAGTATGCCATATAATTTTATATTTTCATCCCATGATATATTTTGGGGCGTTAAAATTTAGAATACTTCGTCATATAAATGTTGAAAGCTGGTTAAATTTGCCTAAATTAAAACCTAAAGCCTGTAAAATTATGAAAAATACATTAAATGATTCCCATTTGAACTAGTAAATAATACATTTACCTTAAACGATTTATCTATCCAGTAACTATGACATAAGTGGTTGATTGTTTGTTATTAACCAAAAAGTTGCTCAATGGGGTATCAAAACCTGGTTTTTAACGTTGTAAGCCGTCAGACTTACCGCTGAGCCTATGAGGTTGCGTGATAATTTACTATAATGTCATGAGTACTTTTCATACTCGTAAGTTTTTGAAATATAAAGACAGATCTTGTTACTATGGCTACCTCCCGAGGTGAGTATCACATGATGGTACCTTCGTTGTTGACTTCAAAAATCATGTGACATTGGACTACACTCGTGAAAAGGAAGTAAAAAAAGAAACCAAAACCATACCTGTTTGTAACTTTAGGAAATTCATGGTTTTGAATTTCTGATAGTTTCGCCTCCAGAGTTCCTTGCGCAATTCTCAATAAATGGGATATTGACCTATAAATTATAACATTTTAAACAAACATATTCCAATTTTAACCTGTCAGGACAAACTTATGTTTGACTAACATAGAGATTTTCTTAGCACATACGAATCGGGGATAACCGCGTGTTGTTAAGAAAACAAACGGTCTTAGTTGATGTTGTATATATGGTTTGGATAAGAATAATATGTAGAGATTTAGGATTTATTGTCAGTTTCATTTAACATAAGTAAATTCAATTAACCATTAATTTAGCCACATAAATACAATCCAACATAAACTTGGAAATATGAAACAATGCAAGGTTATTCTTTTATATTTACTGTGTCACTGTGGAACAGCAATTAGTCTGTAAACCTACAACGCTAAAATCTGGAGTTCTATTTCCAGCAGTAGACACAGCAGATAATCCATTTACAACTACTTGGGAGTACAGATTCGTTTTTTTTAAACCTTCAGTATGTTTTAATCATAAGAAGATTTCAAAACAGGAATGAAGAAGTGACTTGTAGGTTTCAAAACATGAAACAAGCAGAATGAAGAAGTAACTTGTAGGTTTCAAAACACGAAGCAAGCAGAATGAAGAAGTAACTTGTAGGTTTCAAATCACGAAGCAAGCAGAATGAAGAAGTAACTTGCAGGTTTCAAAACACGAAGCAAGCAGAATGAAGAAGTAACTTGTAGGTTTCAAATCACGAAGCAAGCAGAATGAAGAAGTAACTTGTGTAAAAATAATAAATTTTCACAAATTCAACTCACAAAAAGACTTGATAGGTAAATAAGTAAAATAATCAAGTTTTGTACTTTTTAGAGTGAGCCAAGGAGTTGTTTGTTTCTTTCACAATTTTTTGTTGAAAACTACGTACTGTGTTATTTGCGTTTAGCCACTTAATTTTGAAATGATGAACTAAAGAAAAGACAGTTAGTCAACAGCACCCACCGCCAACATTTGAACTACTATTGTCTGATCAAATAATTGGATTTAACAATCCAGTGCTGCAAACATTTCACCACTCACTCAAGAAGAAAGTAGAATTAAATAAACCTTAACAATTTCTGTATTGTTTGACATATACAATAGAAAGTTTCTGTGTGATCGATCTAATATTGTTTTAGGCTTTGATTCACACATCTATCCACTTGTCAAATTAAATGAACGATCTGTTATAACGAGCTCAGCTGTATATCTGTTAGAGGTAAGAATGATTGAGTAGCCTAATTTGAACAGAACATTTAATCAGGTTTTTCAGGTATAAAAGCTTTTATTTTTTAATGGCGGTGGTTTTAATATAGATGGATTTATTTTTTTCAGGAAATAGCACTGGTGTTATATTTTTATATACAGAAGTGGTATATTTGTGAAGATTGTACCTAACTTAAGGTTATACATCCATAACAATTCTTGAATTTGAGATGCCTTCCAATGGCACAGCGGTATGTCTGCGGACTCACTCTACTAGAAACCGAGTTTTGATACCCGTGGTGAGCAAAGCACAGATAGTCCGTTGTGTAGCTTTAAGCTTATTTCCAAATAGTTAATCGACCAATAAAGTTGAGATAGAGGTTTTATTTTACATTTATATGAAGTGAAATTTATATCAGTTTTATGTAGTACATTTAAAGTAGTTACCAATCTACAACAGGTATAATGATTTTTGTGTCATTTCACATTATTAATTTGCATATAAATTATTTGAGATTGTAGTCACTGTTTGATGCAACCTTTCTGCGATACAATAATATAATTACTATTCAACGAAGTAAATCTTCTATTCTATTAACTTTGGTAAGAAATCTAGGACTCAGAGAGAACACTTGCATAAGAAATATTTTATTTTTGAAGGATTAGTTCATAAATATAAAATCAACCTTACAAAGAAAACAGTCAATGATTTATTACTTGTACGACATAGAGCTGTATTGGAAAATAACAAATAAAACACATTACAAATGATGCTGGAAAAGGCAGATTATAAATATTTCTTTTCCATTTTAATGATTATTGTAAGAAAAGCATATATGTCCATTGGTCATTTTCAATTGTTGTAATAATTTTATATCAAGTTTTGAATATTTTCATAAGTACAATAGAGTGTGGATTTTTTATGAGAAATATGTGTAAGTCATTCTTGCTTAATTAGTATGTTTATCAAATTTGCTCAAAGATATTCGAGATCTGCCTGCGCTAAGTATCTTAAAATTTCAAGTCATAGACTAAAGAGAAACTATAGTTAGTCCGGACTTCCCATCACCATATCTTGGCCAACTGTACACAACTGATTAGTGTGGTTGAACTCAATACTACATTGCACCCACGGTTGAAAGTGTGAACAAGTTGCGAGTAGATCATTCTAGCCAGGGCATTTTGGTTAATAATGTCTTTCACCTTAAGGTAATTTTCTATTCAATATTAATAATTTAATATGCGTTTTACCAGATGCTTTTATCAACACGTCTTTTTGGAAACAGTAAAAATGCATTATTACAAAAGACTGCAGGTTTTCCTAAGAGTGTGATTTACATATATAAACACAGCTCTGTTAATTTAAAAGAACAAATACACTTTTCTTGCGTAATGGAATATGTACTGAATATAATATGGATATATATATATATATGTATTCACATACGTAATGTGTCATATGTTAGAGTTTATTAACATGTTCTAATACTGGTAAGTCCCTATTGTAAAACTGAATTTGATTTTTTTTTCAATTTAATATAAACCAATAAGCAGCATTATTAAACGCACTATGAACAAATAACTTTGTCGACTGCAACTAGTGGCAAGAATAAATAATAACTGTAATTCCTTACCAAACAGTAAGGAATGAAAATAATAATGACAATATTTTTATAGAATTTTATTTCCACAAATCACACAATTGAAAATAGGATCTGTGACATAGGAAACCATTATATTCTTTGGTTTGCCACACCCTTTACTTTGGGCTGCTGTTTCGTCTACATAAGACTTATCAAAGCAGCTTGAGTCAGTAAACCAGAGAGAAACAGTCAGACCTCTTGTTATCATGAATAGACGAAACTGCAGTAGTGGGTGGAGGACTGAATTAGGTCTTTACGTCACAGAACCTACCTCAGTTTTATCTCTAGTGAAACCCGGCATGGCCAGGTGGGTTAAGACTAGAAGGAAGGCAGCTAGTTATCACCACCCACTGTCAACTCTTGGGCTACTCTTTTACCAACGAATAGTGTGATTGATCGTTACATTATAACGCCCCCACGGCTGGAAGGATGATCATGTGTGGTGTGACGGGGATTCGAACTAGCGGCCCTCGGATTACGAGTCGAGTGTCTCAACCATCTAGCCGTGCGGGGTCCCACATAAATGACCTATAGGGTTAAAATATATATGGACTATTTTAAAGGAGATTTAAGATCTGTCAGCATCATTTGTCACGTTTTAAACCATGAATTCATCATATGTTGTTCTAACAAAAATTTTTTTTTATTTTTTCATTATTGTAAATTATTCATTAAAATATATCATAGTATTTGATTTATTTGTTATTAAGTACACTGCTACTCAATGAGATATCTGTGTTCTGCCTACTGCGGATATTGAGTTCCAGTTTTTAGCTTTATAAACCACATCTTATAGCGGCGGGTTAAGAGATTTTGCATTGAAAGCATCAAAAACTAGAGGGAATTTAAGGTTTGTGCACATTTCTTTCACTAATAAAGTTTGTTACTTAATATAACCCAGACGAGCCTCCAAAACCAGAGAATTGAGTTAGATTGTAATATAAATTTAGAAGTTAAATAAATATAGAGATGTATCAAGTTTAAGATATTCTTTCTGAATACAAATATATCTTAATACACATACAATAATACAATTTATGATAACGGTTATTAAAATTAGTTATTACAAATAATGATTTATATAGGAAAATTTTAAAATCACACCAAAGTTATTGAGTCTTTTATCCGACCCGGCACTTCCTTGTTGTCTTATCGAGGGTCCATGAGGAATGAATTAATTCTGAGTTGATTAAAGCACAATTCACTTATCAGGAAGCTTGCTAGCAGCCAAAGTTATTCAATGTATTCGTAGAAATCTAACGTCCGATGTTAATCTGCTGAAATTAAAGGGTTTGTAATGTTCGTAATCTATAAACGTTCCTGGTCAAACATCTATAGTTACCAAATTAATGAATGTTAATCACAGCTATAACTTCCGAGGCATATAGTATACTAGCTGTAGCAAACCAACAATATATACTGCCTCTCTGCGTTGCGTTGGTTACGTTTTATAAGCTTGAGAGGAGATTTTATAGACATTTTAGCTAAGGTAACAATAATGGCAATCAGTAATATAAACACACACATAGTACATTGTTGATTCTTACATTCTAGAATCTTCTACAACTTTAGTAAACCGACGGGAATCTAGCAATATAGATTTAACAATATAAGTTACACGTATTTCTAAATATTTAATGGTAAATTCGTCACAACCTGAACTGAAATACCCTGACTACCATTAATGGCGTTATAGTAAAGAGCTGGTTCTGTTAGCGAAGTGTTGCCTTCTTTCTTCTTATTTATTACTTCCTCTAAATGCAGGTCATACAACGTTGTGGTTTATAGAAAGCGAGCCTGCTTAATGGATTTGTCTGGTTAGAACCGACTTTCTGTATTTATGGTTTCCACCGTGAAATTCGTGAACGTAGTGGGATAACGTATTTCTACTACTTTTTTAAATTATTTTAACGATGTGAAAAGGTTTTACAGAATTTCTAATTCATTACTACTTTCTTGAATAATTATGTTTAAAGTTTTTATCTCATATTTTTACTGTCCAAAATTTTATGTAGAAACGTGTTTTTATTAACAATTGCTTTGCAAGTGAATTGAACAGAGGTCTTGCAAATAGAAATATTATCAAAGAAATCATATAGTGATATCTTGTTTATATTTTTAGCAATATTTTACTGGAAATCTTTACACGAATTACTCGAAATAGATGGCAGGGAATTTCTACTAGACGATGAATTATTTATGATTTTCCTTATGAATCGAACACTGAAGTTGTTGTCTGTTCCTGTTTAGTTTCTTACGTGTCTACATCGCAAGTTTCAATCTGCATTTCAGAATGTGGTCATAAATAACGCTTAAACATTTTACTGTCGTATATCTTATATTATACACTCCAGTTTTCTGTTATATGTCTTATATCGAACACTCCAGGGATTTTGTTTTCTATTAAATGTCTTATATTGAACACTCCACTTTGGTTTCTTAAAGTTTGAGACTTGCTCTTTTTTGTTTGTTTTGTTTATCAACCCCCTAAAGGCCCCGGCATGTTTAGGTGGTTAAGATGCTTATCTCTTAATCTCAGGGTCGCGGGTTCAAATTCCCGTCACACCAAACATGCTCACTTTTTCAACCGTGGGAGCGTTATAATGTGACAGGCAATCCCACTATTCGTTGGTAAAAGAGTAGCCCAAGAGTAGGCAGTAGATGGTGGTGACTAGCTTTCCTCCCTCTAGTCTTACTCTGCTAAATTATGGACAACTAGTGCAGATAGCCCTCGTGTAGCTTTGCGCCAAATTCAAAACAAACCAATCAAGAACATTCATTGTTTATTTTTCTTTCAAAAGACTTAAGGAATTTGATAGTAAAACATAGCAATGTTTTTAACTTGTTTTTACGTCAGTACGAATAAATGTATTCGTTTAATCTAGTTCTACATAGATTATGGTCGCTTTCTTACCTGAATCAGTGATTACGAATTTTGCTTTGAATGTTCTGTAAAGATGTACAGAACATTTTATTGGAAGATAATCTAAAGTAATCCTCATAATATAAAAACTTCTATTTTCTTTACTGACAACATAAATAAATTTCGTAGCAGCTTAGATATTATATATATATTCTACGGCCATTTTAATTTCAAGTTTCTAGACACAACACAACTTGGTATTCCACTTGTTTTCAATAAGTGTTTGCCACAGTTTCGTACATGGTTGTCTGTCGGGGGGTGGGGTTTCAGTCACAAGTTCATGGACTTACATTACAAGTCCATATGCCTGTTCATTCAGTACTCACGCTCATAAGTTAATATTCAGGTTAAGGATATTAAAACCTGATATGCGACTAATAAAGTTTGGTTTGATTTCTTTTGAATTTCGCGCAGAGCTACAAGTAGGCTATTTGCGCTATCCATCCCTAATTTAGCAGTGAAAGAATAGAGGGAATGCAGCTACTTATCGCCAACACTTGAGCTACTCTTATACCAACAAATAATGGGATTGCCGTAACATTGTAACGCCCCCACCTCTGAAAGGGACAGAATGTTTGCTATACGCTATACGTCTGGCCGTGTATCCCATTGTATAGTTTTGTGTTAAAGAAACAACATCATCAACTACGTTTATCAAATATACTACTTCAACGCACAAGTAATTTTTTAGTGTAATGATCGTACGTTTATATTTATTTGATCTAAAATGTATCAAATACAAAATCACTTTGATAGATACTCGTAATAAAAACACACTATATTTATTTAATTTCCATCTATAATGTTCACGAAGCAACGAAAATCCTAACTTGAAAGCTTTGTTAAAGTATAACTTACATTAAGATAATTAAAATTTTAATTTTAAAATTACTTAATTACTTCTTAATTACTTTTAATCACTTAGAATGTCCACAGAAAAATATTTTGAATTAGAAACTTGTTACTTTGAGTTACAATAAAATTAAGCAGTCCGTGAACATCTGTGGTAGCAATGTGGTTTATCAAATTGTTTAAAAGTATTTTAATTACGTAATAGTTGTTTCAAATATTCTCGTTGTTTGAAGTGTAAGAACAGATTTAGAATGGACGAATGCGCTACGTTTTTAAAACTCATGTCTTATCAGCCATTCCGAAGGAACGTGAAAGTTTTTAGTCTTCATTTGGTGTGTGTGTGTGTATGTATGCGTGTTTCTTATAATAAAGCCACATCTGATTTTGGTGTTGTAAATCCATAATTCTACCGTTATAAGTCCGCAGACATTCCGCTGTTCCACTGGTGGGTGGGGGAGCTTCTAGTCTCGAAAATACACACTTTCACAGGTGTAATCTGCTTACGCTTTCGCTTATATTTCAGCTGGCCACTTTATTAGGGTTTATACTAATAATATACTGTACCACCTTTTGCTCTAATAACGGCCATCACAAGAAATTTCGTAGGATCTGTAACATCCTGAAATGTGATCAGAAAAGTTTTACGACGTTCAATCATGAATATTTTATTCCATTCACAAATACAGACACAAAAAATGATAACGAATGTGTCTTTCAAGTTCATTCTACAGATTTTCACGGGATTTAAACCTGACAATTTTGGTGATCGTAGGAGATTCCTAAAGTCTTTTTTTATGGTTTTTAAAGTGTTGACATGATGAATGAGGGCGTTGCCGTTTTGGAAGTAGTCATTTCTATCAAGATATAAATGAAACATTACAAGGTGCACTTTGTCTCAGAAATGATCTTGAGGTAATATACTGCATTCATTCTGTCTTCTAGAGGGTCTAAAGTGCCTCGGGTATACCAGAATAACATAACTCAAATCATAACCCTGCCACCAGAGGTGAGGACAGTTGTAACCATACAAGAGGACGAGAATAATTATTATGTTTTTCTACCTCTGTGTGCAAAAAAAAAAAAAAAAAATGGAACAAAATGTAAATATTAGTTTGTGTGACTACATCACTGTAGGGTAGTCTTCACTAGTCCAACGTCTGCGTTCCTTATACCACTTCAGGTCTGTTGTCTTGTTGGTAATTGAGATAAGCTATTTACGCAGTGATCTCCAACTGCCAAAGTACATTCTTTACGTCTTTATTCGCAAGATACTATAAGAGATTGATATTAATATCTCCACTTTAGTTGTATTTCTTAGTTGGTCTATTATTTGATGAAGTTTAAAATTTACCATTCTATCGGAACAAATTTCGCGGGCACAATTGACCCTCACAGCAGACAATGTACTCACCTTTTTCTACTATTGATAAGCTCAAACAGCCGAAAACCTTGAAAACTCTACAATGGAAATGTAACTATCTTGGCCAGCATGTCACTATAGTGCATCCATTATCAAACATCTTGTAAACGACTCAATTTCCACATATCTCCTTATCCCAGTCTTTTATATGCAGTTACCTAAAACATTATGTGATGGACCTGCAGCTAGATCATTCCCAAGTGTGAAAAGGTATAGAAATCATACTAAAACTATTAGCCAGTATACAAATTATTTCGGTCCCGGCATAGCCAAGCGTGTTAAGGCGTTCGACTTGTATGCCGAGCATCTCGGGCTCGAATCCCGGCCACACCAACTATGCTCGCTTTTTTTTCAGCCGTGGGGGCGTTATTATATGATGGTCAATCCCACTATTCGTTGGTAAAAGAGTACCACAAGAGTTGGCGGTGGGTGGTGATGACTAGCTGCCTTCCCTCTCGTCTTACACTGCTAAATTATGGACGGCTAGCGCAGATAGCCCTCGGGTAGCTTTGCGCGAAATTCAAAACAAATAAACAAACAAATTATTTTGAGGGTCTAAACGATACTGAAATCTATATACGACTGTGGGAGGTGTCCCATTCAAATATTTTTTTGAGATCAAGCGTAAAAAGGAACAAAATATTTCAAGAATGAGATTTCAGGGGACAGCGTGACTCAGTAACTCTGTGATCTGGACTCATAAGCGGATAATTGTGAATTCAAAGTTGGTCCACATCCCAGAGTAAGACACTTTAACTAACTTGTTCCAGCCTTCCAGCTAGATTAACCGATGATGGATTGGCACTCGTCCAGAAGGAATGAGTAACTATCTCGTCCACCAGAGCCACATAAAACTAAGGTTTGAAAGCGCCGGTCTTATGTGATTTGTTAAAAAGGATTGTTAACGACTTAAATATTCGGATTTCACCTGTAAGTAACATGCTAAAGACGTTCGATAATACAGCAGTTAACCAATAACAATATGGTTACACTTCGCCTTTGGTAAGCTGTTACAGAAGAGACCGTTCCTTCAGTACTAGTTGGGTAACTTAGTTGAAACACTATTATTATCATTAAAGTGTGTGACGTTAAATTAGATTACGTATCATGCCAAAGTTGATGAAACATGAACAATCTATTATGATATCCAATATAAGGTTAATAACTCTATCTGATGAAACATTATTATAACATTTCAAATATCAAACAAAATTATATCTTGAATAACCTTCAAGATGCTTGTGAGAGTAACTCTGGTTGTCTGTAGGAGGCCGAAACTGATGATCTCTGGTTCATTCGGAACTCATCATACCATGTCACTACCATGTAAAAAATCTTACTTGATGCCACTACCATATTAAAAAATTAAAAATATGGTTTTACCATATTATAATTTATAATTCAATTTAGATTTATAAATTGAAATAAAATGTTTAAGGTTAGCTATATAAACGCAACTAATAATATTGAGAATGGTTGGTAGGGAAGCGTACTACTATTAATAATAGATGGTCATTAAGATATGCTCTATAATATTGCAAGGAAAATATGTTTTTTGTTGTTGTTCTTGTTAAACACAAAACTACACAATGTGTGCTGTGCCCAAAATGGGTATCAAATCTCGATTTTTAGTAACTTTCTACTGAACCACTGGATTGCCTTTATGGAGGAAGAGATAAACGGAGTAATATTTTCGGAAAAAAATATATATACACTGCTGGCCAGAATCTTAAGGCCAATGAAAATAAATAAAAAATATGTATTTTACGTTGTTAGACTCAACCAGTTATTTGAGTAGAGCTTCGAAATACGAAAATAAGAATAGGAAAAATAAAAACATTTTTAGCATTTAATAGGGAAAATGTAAACACTATGAAATTAGCCAAAATAGTGGTTGGTTAAAAGTTTAAGACCATACCAAAAAGAAGTCCTAAACAGGATAGTAAAGGCCTAACAAGAAATCTCAGTCGTCACGGCCGTCATTGCAAATAACTGCAAACATTCGCTTTGGCATGGTCAATATAAGCGTTTGCAGAAGGCTGGCTGGAATGTTATTCCAAGTGGTGAAGGTGGCTTCACGAAGATCATGCACTGTTTGGAATTGACGTCCATTTCTACAGACTTCCCTTGCCATCCATCCCCAAACATTTTCAATGGGGTTCAGTTTGGGCGAACACGCTGGATGGTCCAAAAGAATCACGTTATTCGCCATGAAAAAGTCTTTTGTCCTGCGGGCATTGTGGATTTCAGCGTTGTCCTGCTGAAAGATCCAATCATTTCCACACAAGCAAGGGCCTTCAGTCAATAAGGATGCTCTCTCCAACATGCCATTGTAGCCAGCTGCTGTTTGACGCTCCTGTATAACCTGAAGCTCCATTGTTCCATGAAAGTAAAAGCACCCCAGATTATGATGGAACCTCCTCCACTGTGTCGGGTAGAAAATGTCTCTGGTGGGATATCCTTATCGTGCCAGTAACGTTGGAAGTCATCTGGACCATCCAGGTTAACTTTTTTCTCATCAAAGAACACAACCTTCTTCCACTTTTCTACGTCCCATGTTTGGTGCTTCTCAGCAAGTTTAACCGAGCTGTTTCGTGGTATGGAAGGAGGCGTGGCCTTTGAAGACGTTTACGATTTTTAAAGCCTTTCTTTCGTAGATGCCGTCTTATTGTTCTTGAGCTGCATTCTGCGTCTGTAAGGGGCTTAATCTGGTTCGACGATCGGCTGGTGTCTTGCTCGACGACAGCAAAACTTTCTTGGGCCGACCAATTGAAATTCTCGTTCCGTATCCCTCAGGGTCTTTTAAAACATTTGCAATAGCAGTTTATCTACTCCAATCTTACCAGCGATAGCACGTTGAGCACTTTGTTTTTGCAACTCGACAATTCTGCCACATTCAAACTCTGTCAAATTTTAGCCTTTGCCATGCAACACAGGAGATGTCGGTGAGAGATGTTGACAACGCTAATGCTTGAGCACAAACTACTAAATTTCGTTACATCTTAACCGATTAACGCTTCGTTTCAGTATGGTCTTATACCTTTGACCAGCTAGTATTTAGGCTAATTTCATAGTGTCCACATTTTCTCTATTAAATGCTAAAAAAGCATTTTGTTTTTCCTTTCCTTATTTTCATCTTTCGAAGCTCTACTCAAATAAGTGGTTGAGTCTCACAACGCAAAACGCAACTTTTTTCTTTATGCTCATTGGCCTTAAGATTTTGGCCAGTAGTTTATATTATAAACAATTTCGTTCTTTCATAGGCGTTTTCTAATATAGCAAATCCACATCGGGGTATTTTCTGAGTCCTCCGAGGGGAATCGAATCCCTGATTTTAGCTTTGTAAATCCTTAGATTTAACGCTGTACCAGCGGGGGACTCGTTCTTTCATATAAAGCTTGATGGAGAAGTGAGCAAATGAGAGCTATAAATCTCTTTGTTACAAAGTTGCGCAAGAAAAGTACTTTTAGAACAGACGTTGAAATAATTAAATAATTGAGCTGGTTCAGACTAAGTTCAAGATTTGTCAGTTGTGACTGAAGAGTTTATAATTGTCTCTACATATAAACTCAGAATTGAATGGTATAGTCTCAAGTTTCTTAAGTTCTGTTACCTGAAAATCTGTAAAATGTAGGGTGAAAGATTTTGTTTGTTGGTTTTGAATTTGGCTTAAAGCTAAACGAGAACTATCTGCACTAACCGTCCCTCATTCAGCAGTGTAAGACTAGTAATCACTATCCACCTCTACCTCTTGGACTACTCTTGTACCAACGAATAGTGGAATGGACCATCACTTTACAATGCCTCTACGACTGAGAGGGCGAGCATGTTTAGTGTGACGGAGATTCAAACCCGCGACCCTCACATTACGAGTCGATCGCTTTAACGAGCTGTTCATGCTGGACCAGAGTGAAATCTCTAGTAAGAGACTACAAAACAAAACCTGAAAACTGTGATGACGACAAAGAAAGGTTGTTGTTGTTGTGGAACAAGCACAAAGGTACACAATGGGCTATCTGTGCTCTGCCCACCACTAGTATCGAAACCCGGTTTGTAGCGTTGTAAGTCTGCAGACATACCGCTGAGCTAGTGGGGAGGCCGAAGAAAGGTGTGAGTTAAGAGAGATATGTGATTCTGTAAAACACGTTGAAAGTTATAGTGGTGAAAGTATAATATACAATTTTAAAGTTCTGATGTTGAGTCTATGAGATACAAATTGTTATAATTAATTTCACTCTTATGGATTACTAAAAGCTTCTTGGTTTATAGTTAAGCACAAATCTACACAATGGGCCATGTGTGTTCTGCCCATCACATGTATCGAAATCAGGTTTCTAGAATTGTAGTGGTAGGGACAGTAGTCACTATAATTTAGGCATTCTGGAAGTCATCAACAGTTATGAGTTGATTGGAGATATAGTTTGATATTTGTTGAACAGAAATTAAGTAATTTCCATCGACAGTTGTTAGTTTAAATAAGTAAATTCAGATGTTGATTTAGTTTGATATTAAGCACAAACCAATATAAATGGTTATCTGTGCTAGGCGTCTCTAATTTGTAGCTGACAAACTAGAAAGAAGGAAGCAAGTTAACTCTATTTACGACCAATTTATATGCTACTCTGATTGAATAGCGGGATTTAATTGTCACTCTTATAACCATCCACTATCCCTACGGGAGGAAAGAGTTTTGTTTTTTCGGTGGTAACAAGGCGCGAAACATGTCACTTCTGATTCGTAGCCCCCCCCGGCGGCAAGGGGGCATGCCTGTGGACCTACAGCGCTAAAAACTGGATTTCAATACCGGTGGTGGGCAGAGCACAGATAGTTCATTATGTAGCTTTGGGTCTTACTTCAAACAAACAGATTCGTAGTTGGACATCCACGCTGTTAGGCCTAATTTCACCCCTTATAGTATGTACAACTTGGGGGTGTAAATATAAAACATTTTATTCTGTCTGTCTGTTAGAAAGATTAATAACAACGCTTTTTTGACAATTACTTTTGGTTTGGCATGAAAGTGTAGAGAGATAATAGGGTCCATCATTGTGCTTTATAGTTGTGTATATAGTTTTGTTTAACTGCCGTCAATATGAAAGACTGAACGTCCAATTCTTTTGACGCCACGTAGTGTTACATAAAAAAAATAACGCGCATGATATTAGTTTGAAAACAACCTTGAACAATCAGATTCACCAAATCCCATATGTATGTCTGATTCAGATAAACAGCTATTCAACACAAGTTACTTCCAACGCTAGAAGATGCTACGGTAAACTTAACAACAGTATAAAATATATCTTCAACTTTTTTATTTAAACTTATTAGTGAATTACATCCTAAAACCCAGCTGATGTTCTTTTAACTTTCCATCTACAATTAGAACAAAAACTTAAGAGTGAATACAATAATACTGGAAACAATAAGAAAAAAAGTAATTTTCATGAAATGATTTTCAGAAATAGACTTCAGTATGTATTTGAAGCAGTTGTTCTAGTCTTTCACGAAAACGGTGTCGATCTGGTTCATTTGCATCACTACGTGTTTCACAACATTCGCCAGAGTTCTTGCGAGATAGACTGTTTTCGTTATTATCCAACTCAGAATAATGGTCGGTAGGATAAAGATTTTCGTCCTCATTGGCTGGTGAAGAAGGTCTCACGGACTCTTCTTTCGCGTCTGTATTACTACAAGAGATTAGTGAGTTCGAAGAGAACTCCTGTTCTTTGTCATCAGCAAAGGAAGCATTTATGTTCTCGACGTAATACTCTGAAATCTCGGGTGATCCGCTAACCTGCGAAGTCGTCGATTCGTCAATTTTTGTCGCGTTAACGCGTTCCGTTGGTCTTTTCTTTTCTGTGATGTGACTTTCAAAACATTTCAGGTGGGAAGACTTGTTAGGATCGTCCTTTGTTCCTTCTTCTGCATGTTCTATAGCTTTCTTATTTATCATTTGTTTGGAAGGAGGCAAAGGTGCATGTTTCTTACGTCCTGAAAGTATAGGAGAGTTAGTTAAGGAAAACTTATCCATGTTTTCCGACGAGAAGTTTCGATTTTTAAGAGAAATATTTCCTATCGAAGAATGTACAACCTTGCTACAAGTGTCACCAACTAAGGACTCACAAGACACTGAGGATTGGTGACATCCACTAGAGTTGGAGCTATGGCACGTGTAACAGACACTTCCCATGTCATGTTGATCTGTTTTTGAAAAATGTTTACGAGACGAAAACACTTCATTCTTAGTTTCTTTTAGCGAAGGAGGTAATGGTGCAATGTGTTTTCTGCTCTTTGCTTTCACGCGAGACTTGACTCCATCAGCGAGATTCGTACCGTTTTCACCATACCTACTGTTAGAGCCCTGAGAAACATAAAACAAGTATTTTAGGACTGAAGTCATAAAAGGAAACGTGTTATTTATATAGCGGTTTTGTGGTTGAATTTTAGCGCAAGTTTAGATTGTAATGTTTTATGTTTGTGTGTGTTTGTGTTTTTCTTATCTGCTGTGGAGGGCAATGGAACTCCTGATTTTAGTATTGTAAGTCCGTAGACGTACCGCTGTCCCAGCGGGGGACGACGTTTTATGTAACACATATTATCAATATAATCTGAAATAAAGCCAGAAGAAAACAACTCAGAAATCATTAACAATTCTTAACTCTGGTTATTCGAAATCTGAAATCTCTGAGTCATGTAAATACTGAGGAATATGACTGAAAGAAATATCAGAGACGAGATACGTAATGATTAAACAAGAAATTTGTCGGTTACGGAAAGACTATTTTATGGTTAACGTAACTGTCACCGTTACTAAAATGTTTACTCATAAGTAGAAATCCAGTTACACGAAGAATGTATAAATAATGGTTAATAAATAAACAACATATAGAACAATATACAATAACAATTACCAGCTCTTCCTGTTTCTTCTTTTCCTGTAGATCATACGATTGGTAAGGGATGGTTTCCACGTGCGAAGATTTGGTATCGATACCTGAGAAATAACATTTGATATACAAGTTTACAGTTTAGAATCCATTTTTTTTACAAATTTACGGACTGTAATTTATCTGCTTGCAATAACTTTGCTTTCTCTACATTACTAATAATAAAAAATTACAATGGCACCTACTCGAAATATAAATTTGTCACTAAATCTGTTGACGTTAAAAATGTTGAATGTAAATCGCTCGTATCTCTAATACTGGTTTAATTTTTTCACTGCCACTTCATTCATATAGAAAACGTACGAAACTTTTATTTTGACTATTCTCACAATCATATGATTTATTAAAGCGACCAGTGTTTCTATAACGCCCCCATGGTTGAAAGATTTTGTTTTTTAAATTTCGCACAAAGCTACGCGAGAGCTATCTGCGTTAGCCGTCCCTAATTTAGCAGTGTAAGACCAGAGGGAAGGAAGCTAGTCTTCACCACCCACCGCCAACTCTTGGGCTACTCTTTTACCAACGAATAGTGGGATTGGTCGTCACATTATAACGCCCCCACGGCTGAAAGAACGAGCATGTTTGCTGTGATGGCAGATTCGAACCCGCGATGCTCAGCTTACGAGTCGAGCGCCAAAACCCACCTGGCCATGCCGGGCCCTCACCAGGACGAAAGAAACCTGTCTATCTCATCCGTAGCTGACACGACTAGTCTTAAGTGAATAGCGGATTGTTTATCATACTAGTCTTAACCGAATAATGGAATTGTTTATTACAGTTACAGTATTCTCGCAGCTAAAGGTGTTAGGTATTCAATGATATATGACGCCTCGAACTTTGGACTTTTCTGGCCTTTATACGTGAAAGCTAATTACTTAGTGGCATCCTTCCTCCAAATTATTAAAAATTAACTTTACAAGATCGTCTTTACTTTTGCTTGAACACAATATATGGATCAGCAATTACTTTTTTTAAACAGTATATACTGAAATAGTTTGAATGTCTGTTTTATAGACAACAGTTAAATTTAACGAGTGTGTTACGCAGAATGAAGGTTGCCAGTAAATAACAAATAACGAGCCTGCATTTTCATTAGAATAATACGTATTTCTGAAACAGCGCCATCTTCCAAGTCTAATTGAACTTAGTAAATGTTAAATTCATTTTGATGCGGTCATCCGTTGATAAAAGATATTCGGTAATGAAAAATACCAAGTAAATACAGTATGGTTGAAGCATGAGTGTAAGATAACGTTAGACATGTTAGCAGTAAATCTTGCGTTGTCAGTTAATACGATTTATAGTAAAAAGAATGGATATAGTACAATAATACAAAAACCATGTTAAAAAAACGAAACATTTCGTCGGTAGATGTCGCCCTCTTTGAAAATTGTTGGTGTTAAATTATTCTCTATAATTTAAGTATTATAACTCCAGAATGAAAAATGAAATAAAATTAGCAATAATTTATGGAAAATTCCCTCTAAAAGGTTACAGTAATTCAAAAAGTCTTATTGAAAATGCAAAAGAAGAAAAATAAAATATCAGAAGTCATTGTATATGCTTAATCTTTGAATACAGGGTGCCCCAAGAAATGTATGTACACTTTGAATTATTATAACTCACTAAAACTTTCTTTTTTTGCAGGTGCAATTGATTTGAAGTAATGGTAGAAGTAAGACTAAGTTTTGAGAAAAGGAAATTTATCTTAAAGTGTTACTGAAAGTGTGAGAACGTAGCTAAAGTGCAAAGATGATTTAGAAGGGAACTTTTAACAGATCCACCAACGCGATCCACCATTACTCGCATCAGATATTAGTTTCAAACAAATGGAACTGCTCAAGAAGTCCACAAAAGGCGTTCTGGAGGGCCGCGGTCGTTCACTAGTCCCAAACGAGAAGAAAAGATGTTGGAAAGTCTCCACTGATCTCCAAGAAAATCTGTTCGGCAAATAGCCCGTGAGACAGGAATCCCGAAATCGAGCGTCCATTGCATGTTGAAGTTCGTTCATTGGAAAAGTTTTACGAGTTTGCATCCTCGTGGCACCAAACATGCTCGCTCTTTCAGCTATGGGAACGTTATAATGCAACAGTCAATCCCACTATTCGTTGGTAAAGAGTAGCCCAAGAGTTGGCGGTGAGTGGTGATGACTAGCTGCTATCTCTTTTATCTTACACTGTTAAATTAAGGACGGCTAGCGCAGTTAGTCCTCGTGTAGCTTTTGCGCGAAATTCGAAACAAACAAAAGTTTTATTCCGGCATTAGTCCACGCTCTCAACGAAGATGATCCTGACCGGAAAGTTGGATTTTGTGAGTGGTATTTGGCAAAATCTGCAGAGGATGCACTGTTTCCAAGCGAGATTGTCTAAGAGCGATGAGGACACATCTAAGTTAAATGGCTCAATTAATCGCTACAATTGCACCTACTGAGCGCCTCAGAACTCACATGTTACTGTTAAACACCACGTATACTTATCAGAAGTTACAATGTTGTGTGGATTATCAGCGTTGGGCGTAACTGGATCATTCTTTTTCGAAAACACAGTCACTGGTCACGTTTATCTGAACTTTCTGCTAGAATCTGTTGTGCCACACATTGAGAACAATTTGGAGATTAGGAGTTTTATTTCCAGCAAGATGTAACATCTCCCCACTACCATTGCTATGTAAGGGCCTATCTTGACGAAAATTTGCCGAACAGATCGATTGGACAAAGAGATATCACTGAATTCCTCACACGTTCACCAGACCTCACACCTCTAAATTTTTTATTGATGTGGAGACGCCAAAGATAAGGTTTATAGCACAAACCCTGTAGCAGTCAATGAGTTTAGAGCAGCAATTGAAAGAAAATGTACCCAAATACCAAATGAAATTATTTGTGAAGCTTGCAATTTCATCTGCTCTCGCTTTCAGCAGTGCCTGGATCAAAATGATCATCAGTTTGAACACCTTCGATAACTTATAAGACTCTACACTTGTTTTCTTAAACTTGGATTATAAAACCTAGACATATCTTAATAAACATTGTATTTATTATCATACAAAATGTATATACATTTTATTGGGACACCGTAAAGATATCTCATCATGGAATGAAGTGATGAATGGCAGACCTCACTTAACATAAAATAGTTCGTAACTTAAATAGTTTCAAGTTGAAGTAAATAACATAATTTTATTCACTCTATTCACAAGTCCAAAATATAGGGTTTAATTTTCAAACTTAGTTTTTCTAAGTTCAATGTTCATACTGTATGATATATTTTTAGCTGAAACAGTTGTAAAATAATTTTCGAAAAATATAATTTATAATGATATAAAATATTGGATTTTAAATTAATATACTAATTAAACAACATATCTCTTTTATGATAAAAATAAAGTACATACGTTTTGTTAATAGCAGGGAAATTTCGTTACAGTTGTAATAGCCAAATGTCATATTCACATCTAGGGCTTTGTCTTCATACTGTGGATGAGCCAGGCGATGCAACGTTGGGTCTAGGTTTTTATCTTTACAAACTGTCTCTTTGATCTCACCCAGTGTTTTATTTGGGCTGAACCGATATGTTGATCTTTGGTTGTAGGGCAGCCTAACCTGCAGCCGTAATGTTTGCTGTGTAATAACCAAGAAAAAAAATTAATCACAAAATTACCATCTTTAATTTATGATGATGGAGTCTTCTGAGAAGAAAAAAATTTGTGGTAATGAAGAAGCAGGAAAATATATTTTTCAAAGATTTCGAGAGCGAATATCATTCTCAAATTTGTGAAGAAGGAAGAAGAACATGTAATTAATAATAAAAATTTATGTGTAATCATAAAAGTTGTTTATACCTAAATAATAACACTTATTACGAGATAAAAAGTAAAGGTAGGTAACAAGAGGAAACACTAAGAACGTTGATTAAAAGTAAGAAATAATCACTTGTGAACATTATGTGCGAATAACAAACAACTTCAATAAGTAACATACATGCAATCAAGTTTGTAAATAATTACGACTACACACATACGTTATGATTATTGTGAAAACTATGTAATGATCAAATACGGTTATCTTTTCCGTAAGGAACTGACACAAATTTAAGTCTTTGATGATAGAGTAAGATATCCTATAGCAACAATTAAAATAATTATATATTTCTCGTACTATAGTGTTAAAATACCTCAGAAATATTATCTAATATTTGTTTGAAACACAAAATTATAAGAGATAAATAAATATATATATATAACAATCATTCGTTTATAAACAATGATATATTATGCAATCAGATATTCTACGCTGAAATAAACGAAAAGTTAAATGTTAAATAAAAACATCAGCCACTTATGTTAAATTTCTTACTACTGAGACTTTATAAAAAAAAATTTTCTTGCCTCAAATTTTAGTTTTTCAGACTCAGTCCGTAGGTTCTTGGGTACAATGTGAACCGTACATGCATCGATAGAACCAATAGGAGTACTAGGCTTATAAGGTAGGTCTCGACCTTTGTCGTCGTACACTTGAATTACGTGACCTCCTGGTTTGATCTTGTTTGGTGTTGTCACCTTCACTAGAAGATCCATCATTGGCGTTCTAGTATTAAAATACATTATTCAAGTAAATATAACGTAGTAACAATATTATATATACTTATACCATTGCATCTCTTTAACAATTATGATTAAGATTAAAAGCTGATATATTTTATATTTTATTCCGATATCACGAGGCCCATCTTTCTCATTCCTAAATCCTGAAAAGTCAGTTTTAAATAAACATCAGAACAAAAATCTGTCCTAATACCGTATTCCAATGCTGGTCAAACAATTTGAGGAACAATTACTGCCTCATTGATACCATTCTATAAAATATTGAGACTGATTTTAGACAATAGTGAGGGAGTTATAAAGTTTCGATCAATCCCATTATTCGTTGTTGAAATAGTAGCCCAAGAGTTGGCGGTGGGTGGTGATGACTAGCTGCCTTCCCTCTAGCCTTACACTTCTAAATTATGGACGGCGAGCGCAGATCGCCCTCTTATAGCTTTGCTCAAAATTAAATAAAACCAAACCAGTAGTTATCTAGGAGCATAGCGGTAGGCTTAGAGACTTATACATTAAATATTGGGTTTCGATACCATTGGTAAGTATAAGCTTTGTGCATGTATATGAACAAATAAACAAAAATTTCAGCGTTTTCGAATACCCATAAAATGTAAACCATGATTTTCTTTGGGACAACAAGATACTGAAAACAGCTTTCCTAACTAATTTTCTAGTTTTATGAAACCTTATTGCTCGATGTTTTGACCTGTACACTAGTTTTGGTATACAAGCAGTTGAATAAGAATACCGTACAAATGACTGTAGATCATGTATTAAGTTATTTTTTATTTAAGCGTCGGTATAATTCTAAGAATGTTTAGATATTTATTACCTTTTTCCATCTCAGTTTTTAACTCTTAGTGCGTTAATATAAATTTTAATTTTGTTTGTAGTTAAGCACAAAACAACCCAACCATCTGTGCCCACCACATATGTCACAATTCGGTTTCTAGCGTTATAAGCCTTCAGAATTCGCGCTGAGTTTCTGTGATGTTACTGTTTTAAGAAAACAAATTTTGCCAAATTGTTTTATTTGTTATATATAGATGTCGCCACTATGCACCAAAACACGTAACATTTTGTTTGCGGTTAAAACAATATTTTAAGCATTTGAAATCCTGTAATTTACCACTGAGCACTGGGAATCGGTTTAGCAGTTTCAAATGTAATTAAATGCTACATGTGTGTGTGTATATTTTTCACGATTACAACTTTTGTACAAATGTTTCCCATGAAAAAAAAACACTTTAAGAAACATGTTTTCCTAAGACAATATCTAAAGTGGTTTTAAATAATAGATAAATACACAAAGTTAATTTGTATCTAATATAGTTTTACTCGAAATAAACTGAAAAGACAATGCACAACAATATGTATGGGTAAGCATACAATCCCAGAAAGCTTTTGGTGCTAATAAAAAGTGCAACAGTTTATGTCCTGCCGCAGCGAAACGTTTTGCACATTAAAACTTTTTTTATATATAATAATAGAATCCAGAATTGTTTAATTTATTGCTATGTATCAAAAGTAAAAATATCAAATGTTGTGTATTTGAAATACTTTTATAATAAAAATTCCAATAGGACAAACTTATTGTTGCATAGCGTGGTTCATTTTGGGTTTACTTAGTGGTGAAACGTGAGTTAAACTTCGTTAGAGTTTTACAGGCTTTATATGATTCTATTTAAACCACTACGACTGTTATATAGTACACAAGTAATAATATAACTATTGCTCATAATAGATTCAATGCATTCGAAATAGTATACAATGTGTTAAATGTAACTTATTCCTAAAATTTAATAAAACTGGAATACTTCTTTATGTTATAATGTTACAACAACATCCTAAGCCGCACTTAGTTTGTTTGTTTGTTTATGAATTTTGTGCAAAGCTACTCGAGGGCTATCTGCGCTAGCCGTCTCTACTATAGCAGTGTAAGACTAGATGGAAAGCACCTAGTCATCACCACCCACTGCCAACTCTTTTACCAACGAATAGTGAGATTGAACGTGACATTATAGCGGCCCCATGGATGATAGGGCGATCATGTTTGGTGTGACAGGGATTCGAAATTGCGACCCTCATGTTGCGAGTCGAGTGCCTTAACCACCTGGCCATGCCGGACCATTACAGAACACAATTGTATTTCTAGTCCTTTCAATGAACAATAATTTCGTTTTTGTTTGTCTGGTTATTGTAGTTATTCAACAACAATACCTTCTCTCCACATTCATGTGTATCGTCCTATCATCCGGCAGTATGACATCCATATCCATTGTTCCCTCTAAATACTCTTTAAAGACACTGTCATTCCTTCCGCGAAAGAGCGTCATCACTGGATTAGAATCGTAGGAAATGGAACTCTTATACACCGATAACTGAGTGGTGGCTTTTCTTGTGGTACAATTTTATTAATCGTCGGGCTGAAAAAAAAAACAAAGAGTAAAAACACGTTTCAGAATCGAACATTTTTCTTTTCGTCTTCAAGATTAATATTTAAAAAATTACAGCAAATGAAAACAAATTAATGTCATCTTTCGTTTTTTCTTTACTTTGTCAAACGTATTTCTGATGAAAACTAAAATCAGAACTTAAAGAATGTAAAGATACGTTAATTAGTCAGTCTGATCGCACAGACTAGAATTACTGAAAGATTTAAATGAATACACCAGAAAACTAATTTTAATAATTACTAATCTGCATTGTTTCATCAGTAAAAATAGTTTGTTTGTTTGAATTTCACGCAAAGCTACACAAGGGCTATAAGCTCTGGTCGTCCCTGAGTTAGCAGTGTAAGACTAGAAGGAAGGCAGCTAGGCATCACCACCCTCTACCAACCTTTAGGCTACTCTTTTACCAACGATAGTGGGATTGACCGTCACTTTATAACGCTCCCACGGCTGAAAGGGCGAGTATGTTTGGTGTGACGGGGATTCGAACCCGCGAATTACGAGTCAAGTGCCTTAACCACCTGGCCATACCGGGCCTTAAAACAAAGTGTTTTTCTTCAACTAAGTCGTTGTTGTCGTCTCAACTAAAGAAGAATTAGTTAAAACTAGCATAAAACTTTTTAGTATTAATGATGATATTTTTAGAAACAGTTTTAGGTCAAAGGTGGTTAACTATTTAAACAGTTTTAGGTTAACTATTAACTTTAAGTATAAAGAGTTATCTCTGTATCCATGTTTTCTTGTTCCCTGGTGGGACAGCAGAAACCTTACGGACTTACAATGTTGAGACATGGGATTAGATAGTTTGTTTGTTTGTTTAAAGTTAAGCACAAAACTACAAGAAGAGCTATTTGTGCTCAGCCCGCCACTGGTGTCGAAACCTAGTTTCTAGCGTTGTAGGTCCGCAGACATACCACTGTACCCCTGGGGGATTAGGTCCAATTAACCGGGGTGGACACAGCAGCTAGCCGAATGTGGTTTTGACATATTGCAAACAAGCAAATGTCCACTGCTTAGACTATTTAAATTAGATTAAAATGACGAAAATATAATTGCCCAAAAAGCATATAATGGGGGACACATATTGCAGAGATGCCAACTATTTCAAATGACTGAGCGAAATGATTGTAGACAGAGCCCTTTATCATTTGCGGCTACTAGGCTTGACCAATGTCTCTAAGCTGTTTATTATTACATTATTATTATAACTATTATTATTTATTACTGCTATAGATTGCTCATTTATGACTGTGTTTTGTGTATTTAATAAATAAATTAAAAAAATTATTTTAAATTATGTCTTTTATTTAGTTCAGAATAACAAACATACTGGTAAAACAACATTGAACATGACAAACAGTAAGCAGAAAAAGCCTTTGTGTAAGGACTAGATTATATCATGTTTATGACACTTATTGTAATAGTTTTGCAGCTGTTGCAGCCTTTGCTTTCATGAGAATGTCGCTGGATGGTTGGGAATTATAACAGCATTGTCCATTTGACTGCATACACATCTTGTGTGTTATAACACTGCTCAAAACTGAGGTGCTCAAGCTTGGTCTGAACTTGCTTATATTTTCTGTCAGCATTAGAATGGAAGATTGTAAGAATTCCAAGCATAACCTTACACAGAATGTCATTCTTCTGGTTGCCATTTCCATCCTTAACTGTAGACAGCTGAACCCAAAACTTGTCAACATTCAACTGAAGGACAGTTTCTGAGAAAGTATCAATTTAATAGTTCAAATACTGCCCTTTCAACTTGTCAATAGTGTCGTGCTCATGTGTATTGACAAGGACAGGATACCTGTCTGTGAAGAAGCGTAGAGAAGAGAAATCTTTGCTGACTTTCAGTTTTGGATCAGTAACCTCTGTGTGAATCAGAAGTTCATCATTTAGAGGGAAATGTTTCATCATGTAATTTTTAGCTTCAATATAGTATTTCTTGACACTGGTGTAGAAGCTGATCAGGTCCAGGTCCTTTTCATATTTAACAATGTATTTCTTGGTAGCATTTACAATAGAACCTGCCCCATCAGATTTGTGTAAGGATTCATTGTTGTAGTCAAGTTCAGTGATGTTGCCTTCAGGATATACTGGGTTGATGTATCTGACAAGTATATTTTTAACTTGTGTAATCAGAGTTCTATGCATAATGTGTATGCAAGGTTCTTCTCTTTGCAATTTCAAATTGGCTTGCTCAAATAGAGGAATTGCGACTGAAGAAAAAGACAAAATAACAAGTTCATTTTGTTGTCCAAGAAAACTGTTAACTTTTCTAACTTTCTCTGCGCATAACTTTTCTTGGTTACTTCCTTGCTAGCTTTCGTTTTCTTCTCTTTTTTCATTGATTGTCTCTTCTTTAGTTCAAGGTCAGACTGCCTAAACATATATTGAGTTATATCAAATGTTTCTTTGTCTGCTTTTGGAGACTGTTGTATTGTGTCCTTGTATGGCTGGGAGGGTGTCTTGACTGTGTCCCTGTGTGGCTGAGAGAATATCTTGAGTGTGTCCCTGTGTGGCTGGGAGGGTGTCTTGACTGTGTCCCTGTGTGGCTGAGAGGTAGTGTGCTGGGCTGGGGGGGTGTCTTGACTGTGTCCCTGTGTGGCTGAGAGGATATCTTGAGTGTGTCACTGTGTGGCTGGGAGGGTGTCTTGAGTGTGTCCCTGTATGGCTGGGGGGTGTCTTGACTGTGTCCCTGTGTGGCTGAGAGGATATCTTGAGTGTGTCCCTGTGTGGCTGGGAGAGTGTCTTGACTGTGTCCCTGTGTGGCGGAGAGGATATCTTGACTGTGTCCCTGTGTGGCTGAGGGGGTGTCTTGGCTGTGTACCTTTGTGGCTGAGAGGATATCTTGACTATTAAAGTCTTGCTGCCTGACTGAGCTGCACGTTTAGATCCTTTTGAATCTAGTTTTCCTTTTACAGTGAAAATACTTCTTCAATGACTTCCACATGTCCAATATTCTGTTGAGGTACGCCCCAAGTGATAACCATCTTGTGTTAACAAGTTGTAGAATTTTTCTTGTGTCTTTGTCATACAATCCTTGAAACTCTTTGAAATGTTGTTTTCTGCTAGCAATTTTGTCCAGAAAATAGTAGATATCTATCAATATATCAGAAACTGGGCAGGGCAGTTCTCTGGAAGCTTTCTGGGCAGCAATATTCATGAGGTGAGAGGCACAGCCCATGAAGTAATTGCTGGGCTGTCGTCTTAAGATGTGTCCCATCACACCTTTGCCTGTACCAGACATAACTGAGGCATTGTCTGAAGAAAAACTAAAACAGTTTTCCCATGGAATTTTCCTCTTTGTCAGTTCGTGGTACAAAAGCTTGAAAATATTATCTCCCGTTGAAGCTTTGTTCCATTCCACCATTGTCAAAAGAGAACAAACAATTTTTCCAAGCAAAAGGTCAAGATATCGTACAACCACTGAATACAGTTTTAAGTCATCCATGTCTGTGGATCCATCTGTGGCTAAACTGTAAACACTGTTAGTAAGTATGCTTGAAATCATTTTTTCATCTTCACAACCCAACATTTATACAATGGCTGTAGTTTTGGTTCCAGCACAGCCATATGTTTTCGTTATATCAGAGTCTGGGAACATTTTTCTGAATAGATGTTCTGCATGATCGGCTACAGCTAGGGGTAAATTATGAGCAATGACGAATTGCGTGAACATCACTTCTGCATTTATGGTTTCATATTCTGAATTCTTACTCATAAATGTCGTTATCTGCATCGTTTCTGTCTTCGCCTCAGCCTTTTCTTGGTGAGATGCCAATTTTGTATGTCTGGAACAATCGTTTATCTTGCCATGCGCCACAGAAAAATTAATGTGACAAACTGTGCAAAACGCATGACTGTCACTGACTTTTGATGCAATGACCGGATATTTTGCACTATACTCTTTCCTAAATTTTTGATTCACAGTTTTAGTCCTTTTAGATTTGCCAGAAACAAGACAATCTGGTGAACGAAGCTTCTTTTTTCCATCTTGTGAACGATCGCATTGGTGTTTCTATGCTGCTTAGAAAACGAGAGATACCTATCTTCGCGAGCGCTGATTGATTGACAAGTACTGATGACGTAACTATGAATTCCCCACGTACTCATTATGGAGAAGCACCGCACTCAAACTATTGGTAGACGTCGGAGATACAAATATTGTTTATTATTTCAAGCACAAACATGATTATCGCAAGTAGCCATTTGGACTATGTCTTTTATTTATTATCAAAATTTATTTGTATCTCACTAGAAATTTTCTTTTCACTCGTTTCAAGCCCTTGGGGAACAATTTATTACTTTATTGTATAGGCCTATATAATATATAATAATTTGGGAGTTGCAACAAGTCGTAATATTTGTCTGTATGAGCGTATAGTCGTAATGTATACACCAAAATCGTAATGATTACGCTCAAATCGTAATGATTGGCATTTCATATATTTTCATGCTAGGTAGAGAGGGCTATAATAATAAAGTCCATTATTTTCTAAGGTATGACCTTTATGCTAAAGCAAGTAAGGACCCCAACCATGGTTTATCATAATAAAGTAAAAATGTGGTGAGAACCGTGTACCATTAAAACCTAACAGGAAAACGAATCTTGTTCTTAAATGTTATATTCTACTTAGATTTTATTCATTACGTACAATTGCTAGTTGTACTGTACCGCCCAGCTGTAGACAATACAAATTTAATTTGAATTTTGAGTAAAGCTACCCGAGAACTATCTGCGCTTATCGAGTAAAGTTACTGAGAACTATCTGCGCTTATCGAGTAAAGCTACCCGAGAACTATCTGCGCTTATCGAGTAAAGTAACCGAGAACTATCTGCGCTTATCGAGTAAAGCTACCCGAGAACTATCTGCGCTTATCGAGTAAAGTTACTGAGAACTATCTGCGCTTATCGAGTAAAGTTACCTGAGAACTATCTGCGCTTATCGAGTAAAGTTACCTGAGAACTATCTGCGCTTATCGAGTAAAGCTACCCGAGAACTATCTGCGCTTATCGAGTAAAGTTACCCGAGAACTATCTGCGCTTATCGAGTAAAGCTACCCGAGAACTATCTGCGCTTATCGAGTAAAGCTACCTGAGAACTATCTGCGCTTATCGAGTAAAGCTACCCGAGAACTATCTGCGCTTATCGAGTAAAGCTACCCGAGAACTACCTGCACTGACCGTCAAAATTGAGCAGTGAAAAACTAGGTGGAAGGCAACTCACCAGCATCACCTAACATCAAATCGTGAAATACTCTTTTTACCATAGAATAGTGCGATTGATCGCTACATCAAAACTTAACTACGGTTCTAGGGACGATCATATTCAGTGACAAAGGAATAAAACCCGAGACCTTCAGAGAGAAATCTGAGCATCTTAACCAGCAGGCCATACAATATACGACCGTCTTCTCATTTAGATGCTAAAGTTAGTGCTAGAAAGTCTGTCTATACGGTTATGATCTAGTTGGACTTTATTAAGAACATTAACGAGGCTTATTTGGTATAAACAGAATAATTAGCATTATTAAATGTGATTTCCTTTTTATACTAATGCTCTGATATAGCTTAACATGCAACAAAAGGTTTTCAGCATTAAAAGTACAAGGTATAATACATTTAACAATTATCGTGTTAGCAATGCGTGCTCTAATTTTAATAACGTTTTTATAAACAAATGAAAGACTTAGCCACAGAACTATGATTTTTACCACATTTCTTTAAGTTATTCATATTTGAATTTGAGTCAAAAGTTCTAAGCATAGATTCGGTTTGATCCAAGTGATAAGATACGTTGATGATACGTTCCTTGTGTATCGATATGGTTATTACACGTTAATAAATTTCAAAAAATATGATTCAGTAAATCATGAGGCGCGTTTTACATTAGAAATAGAACAGAAAATACATTATATTGTTACATATGTTAATGAAAAGAGGCGTGTAAAAAATAATTCAGTTTACAGAAAACAGTTTGGGGTTGTCATGCAGCCACACTTATTCTCAGAAAAATTCATTTTTCACCAGATCTTTATAAACAGAATTTTAAGAAGAGTTAATATTAAAATTAGATATTTTAAAAGATTGTTCTCACCAAGAAGAGTTAATATTAAAATTAGATATTTTAAAAGATAGTTTTCACCAAGAAGAGTTAATATTAAAATTATATATTTTAAAAGATTGTTTTCACCAAGAAGAGTTAATATTAAAGTTAGATATTTTAAAAGATTGTTCTCACCAAGAAGAGTTAATATTAAAATTAGATATTTTAAAAGATTGTTCTCACCAAGAAGAGTTAATATTAAAATTAGATATTTTAAAAGATAGTTTTCACCAAGAAGAGTTAATATTAAAATTATATATTTTAAAAGATTGTTTTTACCAAGAAGAGTTAATATTAAAGTTAGATATTTTAAAAGATTGTTCTCACCAAGAAGAGTTAATATTAAAATTATATATTTTAAAAGATTGTTTTCACCAAGAAGAGTTAATATTAAAGTTAGATATTTTAACAGATTGTTCTCACCAAGAAGAGTTAATATTAAAATTATATATTTTAAAAGATTGTTTTCACCAAGAAGAGTTAATATTAAAATTAGATATTTTATAACGTGTTACGATTAACGAAGAATCTAATGGAAACATCGTATATATAATTTTTAAAAACAAGTTTTGTAACAATTTAGAAAAGTTCACAGTTTGCTAAACTTATGATTACTACGTTCATCCAGCTCCATGTTACAGGTAATTAATAATTGTCGTGTAATATTTTTACCTCGGGTAAAACTTAATGATTTTATCTATTAATTTTAAAGATAAAATCACATTAACAAATTACTGAAGACATTATAAATTCTGTATAGTTTTGAAAATTAGACTTAAAGAATTTAAATCGGCTATAAAAAACAGAAATGTAACGAATTTGCTTAAGATGAAAATATGACGGACAATGCTCTTTCTCACTGTGTTAACTGAAAGAGTGTTAAACTTATTAAGCATTGTAATAATAAATACCAGCTAAATATGACGGAATCATTAGAAACAGGTGGTTAAGGCGCTTGATTCATAATCAGAGGGGCGAGGGTTCGAATCCCCATCACACCAAACATGCTCGCTCTTTCAGACGTAGGGGCATTATAATGTTATGGTCAATCCCACTATTCATTGACTAAAGAGTAACCCAAGAGTTGGTGGTGGGTGGTGATGACTAGCTGCTTTCCCTCTAGATCTCACTGCTTAACTAAGGACAGCTAGCGCAGATAGTCCTCGTGTAACTGTGCGCGAATTTCAAAAACAAAGAAAGCACAAAAGAGTAAGAAATCTTTGTAAAATTAATCACGAAACTAAATTTATGAATATAGATTTAAGGCTTGTGTATGAGACACAAGTTTACACCAACAAATGTCCTACATCTTACAGAAAGTATCGCTGATGAAACAGAAGGAAGTTATAATACACTTATTGATAAAGGATACACTTTACATCAGATTAACTCCCGTAAAATACACAATTCTCTACCGACTTTTAAACCTGTACGTTCGTCTTAAACTTTATTACCAAAACAATACGATCGCCCAATACTATAAATTACTTCAGAACAACATTAAAGAAAGTAAGAACTACGGTGTCTTTGAAATGTTTAGATAAATATTTATTCGAATTTCAGTAAGATTCGTGTTATACTATTTGTAAACGTAAGCACATATTTACAAGCTATGTGTAACAAATTATAACTTAATGTACTCTCTGTTTGAGTAATCTAAAATGGAAGAATTGAATGTTGTTAGTAAACAAACACTGGGGCTCAATATATATAAATTTATATTATAATAGTTATCAAGGTGCAGTTGCAAAATCACAATTAACTGAAACAGCCAACTTCGAGAGTTGACCTGAAAATGAAGGAACAAATTTTAAAGCTAAAGAATATCTGTGACTTAAAGTTGCTAAGGGAATTGCGTACTATATGCAAATCTAGAGATTGTAAACACTGCAGAAGTTTAAAAATTATGATTTATCATTATGATTTTGTAAGTCCAATAATCACCAAATTATTTATCATTGTTGTTAAGTCAGTTAACTTTTTTAATTTAGCGTTTTAATTATACCTAAAATATGAATAGTAATGGCTAACAATAAATATCAGCTGCTGTTTCATTGCGCTTATGGATATAATGAGATATTGAAATAGATCACACATTAAATTAATAATTATAGTGCAGATTTATCCTTACAGATAGCAGGCTCGGCACGAAACCAATGTTACACTTTAATATATGATACTTAGGAGCAAATATTAACATGTATATTGAAAAATAAATCATCATCACTTCACTATTTTGACAATAAATATTTTCAAATTCATAGCGATTAGTGTAGCTATTTTAAAAATACGTTTCTACAAATCTGTTTCGTCATTCGATATTTCAGTTTCTAAAAGAAATTCATTTCCGAGCGAAATGCAGGAAAAACATAACATCTGTTATTCAATTTTCAACTCTACACAGTAAATAAAGCTGTATGATAAACAACTAACATTTTAAAAGATACTGTAGGTAGTGACGTATTTAGAAACATTTTTGCATGAGTACTTGTTGTTAAAACGAGAACAAGTTTCAGACGAAGCATATAAACCAATAATTAACAAGCCGATAGGGTTTCAGATCATTGCCATATTTTCGATAAGCGTGATCATATATAACAATTACGCATTGATTTCCAAGTGTTACGCACTAATCTGACGTAGGCTATGCACATGTTTTAAATACCGTAAAGCGTAACCAGATATAGAGCAAACTATGTTGTTCATCAGATATATAAAAGAATCAGATGGTTTTCTGAGATCTCAGATGTGGAATATAATAATAATTACTTATATAAACACTCATTATATAGCATCAACTTCTCATAAAATGTGAATAGAACAACAACATTCTTTCATAAAACTACTAATTATGAAAATTACCCGGTATTTTTGTTAATGACTGTCAAAGATTTGTTTGTTTGTTTTGGAATTTCGCACAAAGTAACTCGAGGGCTATCTGTGCTAGCCGTCCCTAATTTAGCAGTGTAAGACTAGAGGGAATGCAGCTAGTCATCACCACCCACCGCCAACTCTTGGGCTACTCTTTTACCAACGAATAGTGGGATTGACCGTCACATTATAACGCCCTTACGGCTGGGAGGGCGAGCATGTTTTGGCGCGACTCGGGCGCGAACCCGCGACCCTCAGATTACGAAGCGCACGCCTTAACGCGCTAGGCCATGCCAGGCCGAACTGTCAAAGACAATTCATTCAAACCACAGGCATAAGACGATAACAACGAGAGAAAAATCATCTGTTGTATATTGAATAAAAGAAGCTACGCATTTATATTTTGAAGTTTTCAATTGAGGAAGGAGTTATTCTCACATGGATGACTTCAAATATTCTATACATTAAATTAAACAAAAACTAAAGTAAATGTATCATTTATTTTATTCTTCCAATAATTCGCTGTAAACACACACAGAAAAAAACAACGCAAATACGAAATATAATTAAATATTATGCATTATAAATTATTGCATTCTTAAAAGAAAATACAATAAAAACAAAATTCCACATACCTTCCTATACGGGGAAAGTCTCGACTTATGGAAAGCAAGGTTCAGCCATCTAATTCTTGTGAAACATACTAATGTATTTACAAGACGTCTAGTCAACATTAACTCTAGCGACGGCTTTAACGTTAGATATCTTTCAAGTTTTAAGTTATTCTCCAAAATTGATCCTGAGGTGTTGGTAAAAGAGTTCATGTAAGATATTTCCTGTTTAATGTGATAGCTGCTTAACAAACATGGAAACATGCACATCATTAAATGATTAGCCTCATAATTCTTAATGATGCTAAATAGATACGTACGTACAAATGTTAGTAAGCTTAAAACCCATTGGATCAAAGTCTGCGTGTGATTTTATATTGTAAAGTTTAAAATTAATTAAAATTACCAAAAGTAATCACATTACTATGATTTATTATTTATTTGAAATAATGCACCTAAGGGGTCTTCTATGTATATTTTAAGTTTAAAATATTTTAATACAGCAATGAGTAACTAATACATACTTGATCGATGCTATTGAATAGTGCGGGTAATTAACCTATGCTGATGAAAATTTGCATGAAATAATAGAATCATTCATTATGAACAATTAACTCTTTCGTTTCTTCTTATATTATAACATCTTTTCAAGCCATTTGCTCTCTTTTTAGTGGCTCAGCATTAAGCCGTCCCCTTATTCACATTAAAATAACAAGGACTATAGTGGCTGATTATTTACTATCTTAGCTACACACTATTCTGCCAGATAAGGACTGATACGTAAGCCAGTATATACAGTACACAAACACCCTAAACGCCTACAACTGAATGATCTTGAACCACCGATGTAATATGAATTGTTTTTACTTACTTGGTGCCTGTATAGTTTGTGCAAATGTTTAATTCATAACGCAAATTTAAACATTTATGCTCTGTCGTATCAAAATTTATATTTTATTTCCCGTGTAGCAGAACTTCTCCAGAAATGCTTAGTCTCCAGACATTTTTGTTTTGTTCTTATATCTCTAACGTTCGTTAATTAAATAGCAGAGCTATGAAATAATATGCGATTCTCGACTCTGTAATTTCACTGATTAACTTGTTATAGTAGCACAAGAAATGCTAAAAAATCAGGAATGATAACAGTGAAGGTAAAATTTAGTCAAACTATTGCAATAAACAGATTAGGTTACTTTAGTTTGTTTTGAATTTCGCGCGAAGCTACACGAGGCCTATCTGCGCCAGCCGTCCCTAATTTAGCAGTGTAAGACTAGAGGGAAAGCAGCTAGCCATCACTACCCTCCGCCAACTCTTGGGCTACTCTTTTACCACCGAATAGTGGGATTAACTGGGACATTATAACGCCACCACAGTTGAAAGGGCGAACATATTTGGTGTGACGGAGATTCGAACCCACGACCTTCAGATTATTAGTTGAGTGCCTTATTTACCTGACCGTGCCGTGCTCTAGGTTAGTTTATTACAAAAATAACAATAGACCTGTTATCCTGCCACCACATTTATGTAATCTGTACTAGCTAATTATAAGAGCTTATGATGATTCACCCGTTCTACCATATGTGTGATGTAGAACTCTACCATAAGTTCTAATACATAATCCTATCTCTAAAGCGCCACAGTTTGTGTTAAATAAATATGCTTCACACTTAAATAATATTTTAAACTGTTTCTGTCGTAATTCTGTTGTGTTCGCATATAAATATTCCACATTACTGATACGAAGAAAAAAATTCACATCTGTTCTATAAATATGTAAAACATCCTCTAGTGAATACAGAATTTAATGTTTTCACACCTGTTCTATAAATAAATAAAACATCCTCTAGTGAATACAGTACTTAATGTTTTCACACCTGTTCTATAAATAAATAAAACATCCTCTAGTGAATACAGAATTTAATGTTTTCACACCTGTTCTGTAAATAAATAAAACATCCTCTAGTGAATACAGAATTTAATGTTTTCACACCTGTTCTATAAATAAATAAAACATCCTCTAGTGAATACAGTACTTAATGTTTTCACACCATTTTCATAAATAAGTAAAACATCCTCAAGTGAATACCGAATTTAATGTTTTCACACCTTTTTCATAAATAAGTAAAACATCCTCTAGTGAATACAGTACTTAATGTTTTCACACCTGTTATGTAAATAACTAAAGCAGCCTCTAGGGAATATAGAATAATATCTTACAGGAAGCTTCCTATATGTCCATTCCACTTCCGGATAGTGTTCCTGACCATGACGGATCCGCAAAGATCGAAGGACGAGGTTAGCACCAACTTCTGAAATACACCCGACTTCTCAGAGTCTCCGAAAACGATATAAGGACCCGTATAGCTACAAGTAGAGTTGATTTAATTAATACAGAGGAGCTTCAATCTCCCAGTACATGACCATATGTATTATGCTCTGGCTTCTTTCTCTGTAACATGGGAAGGTTAACCATTTCGAAGCCTTTCAAGTGGCTGGCTACAGTGACTAATGTTTTGCCAATAAGAGCATTCTACCGGGAAGCCAATGCTGTGCTTGAACTGGTATAACTTACCATCACGGTGTAAGATCGACGTACAGTCTCATCCTTCTAGTTTTTCAAAGTTGATTATCAATTTTAAATTCCCTTGAAAAACTAGGTTCCTCTCGTCAACTTTCAACTTCTTGAAACAAGTATTTCTTAATCCAAAATTAGTATTTTCATTATTATAAAATGTTCTCTAATAAAATGTGCCTTACATAACGCTACCGTAACACTTTTTGTTTATCTTCGCTAGTACTAACCATGTTAATGTTGCTGTTTTCTGTACGCGTAGCATTATCAGAGTAAATAGTCTGTTTGTTTTCGTTGTGAAGCGCAAAACTGAACAATGGAATATCTATGTTCTACCCATCACATAAGTCTAACTCTGAATTTTACAGTTATAAAGTTTCAGGCTTACAACAGAGCCACATTTGGTATATATATATAGTCAGTGTTTAATTTACTTGAACTTCTGTTCGTTACTTCACCTATGAATTGTTGTTATTGATTTAAACTTAGTACTCCCATGTTTGGAGCTACTGTGTATGTTAACTACATCACTCAGTGACTCAGAAAGCTGACTGACTCGGCTTATTACATAACGTTAAAAACCATTTAACAAAGTCGGCATTATTCACGTTGATTCCAAAAGCTACTTAAATTAAAAACATTCTTATTTAAAGTACAAGTAATGAAGTCGTATTTGTTATCTCAACCCAGTTTAGCTAAATATAAATTCAAAACAAAGTATGAGATACCAGTTTGTATTGAGCTTATTCCCTAAATTTTTGTGTTACCATTACGTGATAGTTATCCATTTAACATGCATAAATCGCAATATATCTGCTTCTATATTTATCATTACAGAACGTATAGCTCTGCATCTGTTTGTCTTATCTCTGAGCAATAGTATGCTATATCAGACAATAACAAAACTCTTGCTTATATGATACTGGAATAAGCTTTTTATTACAAATGCGCAACCCTCAACTTTGCAATTTTTTTTATCCTGTGTGCATGTAAATTTGCAATAGGGGACAAATATGACGTTATGAATACATTGAGCGCGGATCTAATGCACTACAATCACCTAGTATATATAAATTTTGATTTCTGTTTTTTTACGTCATATTTAGCTTCTGTATATTATAAGATTTTAGAAAGTAATGTAATAATTATAGAAAATGAATAAACTTTTAATGATCCTGAAGTTATTAAGTTTGACGTAGAATAAAATAAATTATGTAATTATTTATAACGTATCATGAAAACTTACATGTTTGAATAAAATTATTACCATTTGACACAGAAATATTTTAATATAAAACGTTTCAGGTATTTAAAACATGGATAAAAAAAAGACAGTATTTTATTTTGTGCTACGAAATGATATGTGTGTGTTGTTCATTTTATTATGAGCCCCTACATTGTCATTAATGGGTCTGGTATGGCCTAGTGGTTATTATGAACCTGATGATTCATGGCCCGTGTCCTGTTGCTACAAAAACACGTTAATTTCCAATTTAATGTTAGATAAAAGTAGATTGATGAGGATTTGATAGTGAGTGCTATTCGATAGCTGCCTTCCTGCTAATCTCTGAGCTCATAATTACTAATGGTTATTCACAGATAACTTTACGTGATAATTTTGAAAAACAAAAGAAACTGTCATCAACACATTGTTATTCCTGTGTGATTTTTTCTTTATTTAATGCAATGCCTACAATGAGCATAGCCACTATGATAAGTTAGATTTTCTCACTATGAAGTCAGAACACATAATCAGACACATGCTAAAATTAAAACGAAATATATACGTATAGGAGAATGTGCTAGCACTCGATGTGAGGATGATACAGTTGTCTGAAATAGTAGCTCTAACTCCTGTACATATGCCGTTTTTCGGTTATCCAGAGCGTCTTAAAGTCGAAAACCAGCAAATAAACGAAACCGAGAGTTCTTATTTTCGTTTATCACCATTTTAATTCAACAGCTCTAGCACACCTAGTTCTAGCGGTATCTGTAACTTTGTCATCACTTGATAGAGGAAAACAGTCTTAGCGATTTTGGACTAGTTATTTTATTATTATTATATGCTAAATGTTACAAATTTTCAAATTACATTTTATAACCTCTGAAGCCACGTATCCCAGCTTATGAAAAAATAAAGAAACAAGTATCAGATAAAATATTGCTAAATAAAAAGCTATCTAGGGTTGGCTACTAAACTTGACAGAAAGAAATCAAGCAAGACAGAGATGAAATTGACATATCACTTTATCTGGCTAAGTATCTCATAACAGATTCAGCCGTCTTGTCCTTATATGGATAAAAAAAAATCCATACATTACTGGCTTCTTCACAAGCAAGACAAATAGAACCAGAATTTCCAATCGTAAAATATTATTGTTATTATGATTAGGAAAATAATTATAAAAGTAGTGTACTAAAGCTAACTAAAGGAAAGGCACAATCATTAAAGTTAGACATTCTATTCAAAAGCCAAGTTGTTTATATGTAATTTTTAACAGTGAAAGGTGGTCAGCGAGAAATTTGAAGATTTATAACACTAAAAATCGGAATTCGATACCTGTGGTGAACACAGTATTAATAGCTGCGTAGATAGCCCATTGACTAACATTGCGATTAACAATAAATAAACAAACAAACAAGTCTGTACAAGTGTGTTGTGTAAGCTAACTAAAGATACTGCGTAAAGAAACACACCTCATATCGTTCATTAGCACGTGTACCAATCGACTTAAAGCACACTACAGCAGTATAAAGCACAAAATATATTATTTCAATACTTTTGGGAAAATACACTTGTACGATTTCATAACTTCAAAAATATCTTGGAGACATATGTTCAACTAAAGCTTTTTTAAATTAGGTTTTGTGGCCAATCTTTTTATATATTTAATATTTCATAACGACAACTTATCTTAGTTTATTAGCAAATATTAAACATGCATTTATGATCTTAGACATTCAGATTACGGAATCAATTTATCGAGTCACACTTACAAAATATCTTAACATTACTTTACACCAGTTTTATCTCATTAGAAGTAAGAAAAACAGTCATAGTTGGCAGATGGATAGAAGAAAGTTTTGTTTTGTTTTTGTGTTTTAAAGAATACTTGAGAAATCCTAATCCACAAGCGTGTGTGTAATATAAACATGCACCAGTCGTTCACTTTCAATAGCTTGTCTTATCTATTATTAGCGAACGTAAATACAACGACTATGTCTAATGCCGAAAATTATATTAAAAGCAGTTTCACACGAAGTAACGTAATCATGTTAAAAGTAGTTTCATTTGAAGAGGCGTAATTATCTTAAAAGTAGTTCCATTTAAAGAGACGTAATAATGCTAAATGTAGTTTCATCTGAAGAGGCGTAATAATACTAAAAGTAATTTCATGTTTACCAAACGATGAAAAAAAGAAGACAAAAATGTATAATGTTTGTGCAATAACATTTGAATTAAAATTTAATACAAAGCTGTTATATATATAATTTTTCTATATCTAACTTTGCTGTCCATACAGACGGTTGTTAGTCTCTTCCGCCTTCATGTAGTCTCAAAAGTAACGTCCTCGATGACTCAGCGAAAAGTAGAGGGCCTATATCAACAAAAGTTGAAGTTATATCCTGCGGTTAGCGTAGTGTGGAGAGCTCATTACGTAGCTTTTGCTTAATAATGAAATAAATAGTTAAATATTTGTATGAAAACATAGTAAACATAATCTCAACAGAAATGCTAAATAAGTGCCACATTCCGCTGCCGAGGGAAGAGTACCTGATACTTCTTGTCTGAAAATATTTTAACATCATACACACACACAAAAACTGTTTTTGTAGTTTCCTTAAGTTTTACAGTAATTAATTTTGCAGTAAGTTAACATACCGCTGTCGACCAGGTTCAGGTTTAATCTCGACGTTTTGTAGCAGGGATGTGGAGATACGTTTTAACACACGAAATTCAGCGGGTTGGAAATATTTTCGTTAAAAACTTAAAAACCTTTTAAGGCTTCTATAATCAGAAACTTCTACAGACAGGCTTTCATTCTGAGTTTGTGCATCCTCACAAGGTTCTTAGATAGTTCTAAGCCTTACAAATGTTGTATATACTTGTAATGATATGGCATAAAAGTATTAGTTTAATCAAACTTAGTGTCGTTTATTAAATAATTTATAGTTTTTAGTTCACTATAATCACAACGCAGAAATTCAACGTTAAAGTAAGGAATTTGCTTCCATATTGTCATTTAGAAATTACTGTAATCATGACGTACACTTTAAAAACTGCACTGTTTAGTAAAACCGTGATCGACCTATGTCACAAAAATCGACTCATGTAGCGATAATTACTTATGTTACTAAAAGTTGAATAGTTAGTCCTATACATGACTATATTGTTGTTGTTTAGAGAAAAAAAATCAACTTCAAAACGAGATTTTCATATAATTTCAAGAAAAATACCTTATTATACAGGTAAGTCCTGGAATAGTTTAAGAAAAGTTTCGTCGGTGTTCGTCCGGCAATACTCGGTTTTAGAACTGAAACCTTCTCTTGGTGAAAATAAATCAACCAACAGAGTTACATCTAAAGTTGATATCAGTTTCTTTTTTTTTATTGTTGTTCTCCGCGATAAGTAAACGGATTTACAACACTAAAATCATGGGTTTCGATCACCTCGGTGGATACAGCAGATAGCCCGATGTGGTTTTACTATAAGAAAACACACAGACGCAACATATTTTTTACTGTTTATTTTATGGATCAGAACAAAGCTACACAATGAATTGTCTGTATTGTGGTTACCATGGGCTTTGATTCACGGTTTTCTGCATTATAATCTTCAAGACATACCGCTAAGTCACCGGGAGACTTCTTCATGTATAAGGGTTTTTGTATGCTTTTGATAGCAAACGTAATGTGTAATACAAAAACAGCTGAAAACTCAAGAAATATTCAGACGTTCGTCATAATTCACCAGAGGACACTCAAAGCAAATATTCAAACATCTACAAACCCAAGTAGTCTACAACTAGAGATTACTGGGGCCTAAATGGGGACATTTAGTACTTACATATATATACTCATAAATAAACAATAACATAGAAGCTCTCATCCCAATTACAAAAGTACATCCGATTAACAATAATAAATAAATTACACAATTTTTATATATATTACTAGTCGATTTTATGTGTATGATAGAAACAATTCAGGAATAAATAAAACAATGCATCTAACTCAGATGGACTACATATAATAAGATATTTTTAAACTACCGAAGAATGTCCACAGGTGTGCTTTAAACTTAATACGCTCATAAATTTGAAATTCATTTTATCAGATGTTGGATTGTTTCGAAACTTAAACATTTACTCATATAGTTAGCGATGGGTACCCAATATTACAACCTTTATTCTTCTCTGAAAATTGCACTATTTCGTTGATTGATTTATTGTTATATATATAGAATATTCATACTGAACAGTCAAATAATATGAAATAAAAGAAAACCGAAAGGAATAACTGCGTTAAAAAAAACTTTTCCAAACCTTTGACAAATAACTTCTTTTTGTCTTTGGTTTATTTTATTTTGGTTATAATTAGCCAGATCTTTGACGTTCCTGTTAATATTTTAACATCCAAATTAACTTGAATAATTCGTATATAAAGATATAATATTTTTAATCAGGGTGTGTTTGACGTCGTCAGTCGTTTACCATATTAAATAGGAGAGCCGTAAATATTTTTCACTAATTTTTGACGTACTGGGCGAACTTACATGGTAGTAGATATCCTGCTTTCGTCACTTTCTTATACACGTAAACCTTCGGAGAATTTTAAATAAATCATTATACAGGCGCTACCATCTAGAAGGCTTTGAGAGATTTTAGCTCTTCTGGAATTATTCAGAATTTTAATAAAAGTAAGATATAGAAGGTCCGTCGATAAAGGAAAAAAATTGTATTATTAGAACAAACAATTTACGCTACGTATGCAGAACAAATCATATAATTCTATGAAAAAATATAAATGTAGAATAGTGATACTTCATTTTTTCTAATGTTCCCTGTAGAATATGAAGTATTTTATTCTTCTTGTAGTTTTACATTTAACGTATTGCATCTCTACATTAAAAGTTATCCATGAAGAATCAGCTTCGCTAAGTAAAAGTATCATTATGTAAAATAAAATAAAAAATCGTGGTTCTGAAAGATACCGGTAGGTGATAAAAATACAATGCTAAGAGACATGTTAGTCAATCGTTAACGAATTTAAAACGAGGTTGTCTTAAGATGTGTGTCTTTCAAGGTGGAAGGGGTCCAAGATCAAAGTCCCAATAATGAGAATTCCTTTGTGCTGTTGTTATCATTAGTAATAATAATACATTAATAGTTTGTTTTATTAACAATAATTTTTGTATGTGTGTACATTTATTATCTAAACATACCTTAACAGTTTATGTATATATATAATACCAGCTGCAATACTTGTCAAATGACGGGAAAATATTTAACCTTAATTAAATCAACGTAAGTTTAACAACAATCTTATATTTTAAAGTAATAGCGTGAAAATAAATTTTAACTCAAAATTTTAAAATTGTAACAAACCTTCTCCATATACACGTTTACAGTTTGCTTTCCAACTACTAACAAAATACGATTTTTCTGATGACAAGAAACCTACTTGAAGTAAAAATGTATTCTCGAGACGGCTGGTGTGGGTATCAAGTCCAGAATGACGTTTCGACTTTCTTAGGTCATATTTAATCTTTAATTGAAACAGTTTGGAGACTCAGTGTACAAGATTTCTTTTTTGTTCTTTGGACTTTCTTACTGTGGTTTGAAAATAAGTTTATTTGAAGACATTTATATTTATTTTATTGTTTCGCTAGATGTCCTTTGTGTGTAACTTGTGGTTATTGATATACAACTGGGTGTGATCTAATGTTTGAATGTTGAGTTGTGAGTGGATTGGGTTTCCAAATGAGACACGTTGCCACGTTATGGATATAATTGTTAAGTCCCCTTTTTAACTTTTAAGGCCAGATAACGCCCTTAAAGTAAAGAATGTTGCATGCTGTCAAATTTCCTCTAATCGGTGGTTCAAAATTAAGGACAGGTGTGTCTGAAAGCTAGGAGTCTTTGATCTGGTAGTTCAGTTAATCTGCAGATAAAGTGCCTTTCAAATTTCCAAATCCCAATTTTAGTCGAAATAAGATGAATTACTCCGTTCTAAAAACATGTTCCACGTGTTATCTGTTTGCAATGAAAGCCTCGGCCAAAGAAATTGGATCTTATACAGCCATGTGAAAAGGTTAGGACACCCTATGAAAGCCTGTGTATTTTTGTAACATTTCTGGATTTACAGATATTTAATATTAATTTTAACAATACTGAGAGATTATAGGAATATAACTAAACAATTAAAACTGAAGAAAACACTTTTCAAGATCTTCTGTAAATGTAAATCTACAAAAATGCATATTCTAACTGAGGAAAAAGTTGGACACCCCAACCCCACATTTATTCCCACTTAAAATGGCACAACTCACACACAGGTGTATCACACCAGGTCCACATGATTAGAAAATCATTACTCAGCATTTTGAATGAGGTTTGCCCTATTTAAACCTCAGACATTTAGTTTGGTGTGTTCCTTCCCGTCGAAGTGCTCGCTCGCGCCACTTCCTCGCTTTGGGATTTTGCGTGGATTAGCGTGTCGTTCTTTGCCGTGCCAGTTCCGGGTGTGCGTGTTATGTTTATTACCGTCTGCTATATCGTGTTCGGCCGTAACGCTTGGTCGAGTGTCGCGCTAGTGCCTTTTTTGTTTGTATGTGAGTGTATCAGAACTCGTAGGTCGATATGGCTTCGGCCCTCCGGCCATACTCTGTTCGGCCGCGGTCTATCCGCTTTGTGGTGCCCGCGGCCTCGCTACCCTCGGCGATCATTGACGCCTTGAACGCTGCTGTCGGGGGTAGCAACACTGAATGTTTGCAACATTTTAGAAACGGGCGGTATGTGGCGACGTTCGCGTCGGCCGCCCACGTCCGTCGCTTGCTGGACCAGGGGGACTTCTTTCCCTTGGGGGACCAGCGTGTATCCGGAGAGCCGGCCAGACTGAACATTAAGTGAATAACAGTTCGGTTGGGCCTATTCGAAATGCCCCATGACGTCGTCAAGGACGTGTTGACGGCATATGGGACTTTCAGGAAAATAGAGTTTGAGACGCATCAGTGCACTCTCAGGTGTGTACGGGGACCCGGCGGGTGTGTATGGACATGCGGACGCCGGTCCCAAACTTTCCTACGGTGCAGGGGCACCGGATAATATGTAATTACCCGGGTATGCGTCGCCTCTGTAGCCGTTGTGGCAAAGAGGGCCATTTGGTGGCTGACTGCCTGATCCCGCAGTGTGGGTTATGTCAGAATTTCGGACATGAGGTTAGTGCCTGCACCGTTATGTGCGCAGTGTGTGGTGGTGGCCACGCGCCCTCGCTGTGCCCGATGCATGTGACAACGTATGCCTCGATGGTTGCTTGGTCGCCGCCGACACCTAAGCCCCGTACGACCAGGGCGAAACGGGCAGGGGTGGCAGCGAATCCTACTGGGTCGACTTCAGTGCCTGTGGGTGGGGTTCCAAGGGGCACCTGTCCCAGAGGCTGTGGCGTACGGGGAGGCCGTGGCAGGGTCTTCTGAGGAAGGCCAGGTCCTGACCACCCAGTTCAAGGTGACTGGGTCCTCGGGGAGCGTGGGCGGCGCTCGTGGTCCTGTTGGGGTGGAGGGAGCCTCTGAGGAGGCTTTGGCCCCTCCTTTAGGCCCGGGTCTGGACGGGGCCCGTGTGGGGTCCAGGACGACCTGGGTGGTCCTGTGGCATTGCCAGACTCAGTGGGAGCTCAGGCCTCCCTGTCGGTTTGAGTGGGGATTGGGGGCAGTGTGGGCGCCCAATTTCTACTCATCTCTGTAAGTGTCGGGGAGGGGCCTTCTGTGGAGGGTCTTGTCCCCCCTGTTTGTGTGGGGTGTGTCCCTCTGTGGAGGATTCCTGCCCCACCTGTTCAGGATGGGTCAGTGGGGGCGGTCGGGGACTCTGAGAAGCCCCTGGCTCCCGCTGCTGGTGATGCTGGGGGCTCCGAGGGGCCCTCAGCAACGGCCTTCGTGTCTGCAGACGTACCAGCTCCCTCCCCTGTAGCTCCAACCCTCTCTCTGAATGAGCTGCCATCACCAGGCTCATTCCTGAGTCTCTTAGACTTCCACGCTCTTCCCTGTCTCTCAGGGTTGAGTGAGGATAGTGGGGAGGTACGGGGGCCTAGCAGCCCCGATGTGTTATCGGACTTCTGTCTGGACGTTTCTCGCGTTCAGCGGCGGTGGTCAGATGTCGGCGGCCTCTGCTGCGTATAGGAGGTGGGGTCGGGTAGCCTCAAGAGGCCGCACGCTCCCCTGCCTCCGTCTAAATCGTCCAAGCAGCAGCGTTACTAAGTCTTTCCCTCTGAGCGGTTGATGGGTTTTTCCTGCATCACTTTGAACATCCAGGGGATGCGTAGCATTGCTTAGCAATTCTACACATTCTCCGTGTTCAACTGCTTTGCGGTTGATGCAGTTTTTTTGCAGGAGACCCATTTTGCCTCTCGGAGGGACCATTTTTCGTTTTCTTCCCGTTTCCTTGTCTGTGCCTTCTGGTCGTTTGACACTACACGTTCGCGTGGGATGGAGATCCTTTTCCACCCGCATTTTAATACGACCATCCTCGCATCACATAGTGATGCTGAGTTGCGGGTGGTGTACGTTGATGTTGTCACTGAGGGTCGTAAGATTCAGCTTGTCAATGTCTATGCACCTGTCTGGACCAAGGAGTGGGATGCCTTCTTCTCATGCTTGGACAGGTTAATGGTTACACAGGCCGATATCGCCCTTGGGGGCGACTTCAACTGCATTTTGGATGCTCCCCTCGACAAGATTGGGGGTGATCCTCTTTCTGATGATCAGTGTATGCAGTCTCTGCGTGTGGTGTTGTCGGATTTAGCCTTTTCTGATGTCTGGCGTGTACTGCATGGGTCTGCTTTTCTGGCTACCTGGACTGACCAAGGCGTTACTTGTCGCCTTAACCGGCGACAAGTAACACCTGGCCTACGGCACAACTTTGGCGGGGCTGCTGTTCATCGGGTTGGGCGTTTCTCACCACATTCCGGGATTTTGTCCTCGTTTGTTAGGGCCCCTGTGTGTGAAGGCTCAACGTCTTTCTCCTTGCCGAGGATGGGGTTGTCACTGGATCTTGGTGGGCGGGGCTCAAGGAGGCCTGTGCCTCCTCGTTGAGGCAAGCTGGCATGCGGCTTTTGCGAGCCTGCCACTTGGCCTTGCTGGGAAAACAGGACATCTTGGCTGTTTTGTTTCATGACAGACCAACGGATCTTTGAGTCCTCTCGAAATTGAGACACTCCATAGGGAATTAGATTTGACTGTTCCAAACTGTTTCGTGCAGCGAGCATCTCTAGTCTGATTGAGTCGGTCGATCCCAGAACTGCCACATGGGTTTTGTTGTGCAAGGCATGGGAGATGACAACTATCGCCGTTTATTTTCAGGTTCACCTGTGGAAGAGGGGTTGCGGGACGATATAACTCGGTTTTTGCCCTCCCTCGATCCTTCCTTTCACGAACAGCTGGTGAAAACAATCTACTTGGGTGAGTGCTGGTCGTCTATTCGGTCCATGCCTCTTGGTAAGTGTCTTGACCCAGATGGGCTGCCGGTGGAAGTTTACAGCCACGTATGACATGTCGTCGGACCCTCTTTCGTCCGACTTTTTAACAACTGTCTGACTGCGGGTCTCTGACACCTGGAATGCTGGATAGGCTAAATACACTTATGTGTATCGATCCCAGCCAGTCTGAAGATCTTTCCTTGTGACGACCCATTTCTCTCCTGAATGTGGATGCAAAGGTTGTTTCTAAGGTCCTGTGTGAGTGCAGTTACGCCATCTTTGGTTCACTGCACTCAGACATGTGGCGGCAGGGCAGAAGTATCCAACAAATTCTGGAGCTTCTCAGGAACCTGTTCCATTACATCATGGATCGGGATATGCTTGCTGTCCTTGTTTCCCTCGATCAGAGCAAAGCTTTTGATCGAGTTCACTTTGGATTTTGTGGTTCGTTCTGGGGAGGTATGGCCTTCCTCCTGTTTTTGTATGCTATGTGCAAGCCTTGTAAAAGACTGCTTCAAGCAGGCTCTTGGTTAACGGGTACATGACGTCCTCCTTTCCGATCTTACAGGAGGTTCGTCAGAGATGTCCATTGCCCCCAACACTTTATGTGTTGTTTATAGAGTGGCTTCACATCCTTAGGTTCAGCACTGGCCATCATCCATTGCTATTCTCTGGCCAGTGCCGCCCAACTGAATATTCCCAAGTCTCTTGCGCCTAGATTTGGCAAATCGGCCTCGTTTGCCGACTCCCTGTTTGGTCTGGATTGTACCCCCTCCCCGATCACCTGATTCGGGGTTCGTTTTCTCGCGGGACCTTGGGCTGCTTTGGAGGGGGTGGTTCATCATGTTGGTTTGACTGTGCACGATTACCGCTACAAGTTGACAGGGTGGAGGTGGTGGATCCTCCCCTTGGTCTGGTACCTGGGGTCTGTCCTTCCTCTGGATGTCTGCACTGCGTGAGCCATCGAAAGCCATGTCTTTGCCTTCTTGTGGGGTAGCAAGCCTGAGGCCGTGTCTCGGTTCTCCTTGATGCTGCTGCCTCGCAGGGGTGATCTTGGCATCCCATGTGTCTGGACCCAGTGTCTTTCCCTTCTTCTGTCTGTTACCTTTTGCTGTCTGTCTTTGGAGGGTCATCCCTGCTGCCACCTCGCGAGGTTCTTGTTTGGCACGGGTTGCAGACTTTTTGGTGTGCCTCTGTGCCTGCAGACACCTATATGTTTTGACGCTGCTGCAGGGATCCGGCAGTGTCGTAACGTGTCTGTCGAAGTACCGACAGACTCCCGTTCCATCTACCGCCTGCTGGTCCCTGAATGTACCCATAGGATTGAGCGCGACCACGCTGCTCTGCTGTGGGACGTAGTTTGGGGCCGCGTTGCACTGCACCATGTTGATAGCTACCTCTAGGCTTTCAATTGGCGTGTGGTGCATAACATCCTGCCAGTGAGGGAACTGTATACATATGGAACTCTTGTGTGTCTGAGTTGTGTCCAGTGTGTCACTCTCATGTGGCGTCTGTCTTCCACAGGTTGGTCCTCTGTCCGGCGTCGTCGGAAATCTGGAAAAGGGTTGCGGGCCTTTTCCGGGTCCCGTCCCATCTCGGTGAAGACCATCCTGTACCATGTACCTGTCTCTGTTCCCGGCCACAGGGCCTTTACCTTTCAGTACACAATAACCATCTTTAAGTACGTCATCTGGCTTGCTCGGAACAACTTGGTCTTCGAGCAGGCTCCTGTGTCGTACTTTTCGATGCTAGGTAGAGCCAGGTATCGGCTGTTACTCCGCCTTGAGGCGGCCAGGCGTCTCGCCCCTTTATGCATTGGTGTGGGGTCGGATGAAAGTCGGCTTCTGAGCCGCCCTGCCTCCACTCTCTCTTTGTTTTTGTTAGTCTATATTAATGTTTGTATATATTTAGTGTTTTTGTTTGTATATATTTCATGTCTTGCCTTTGTGTTCTGTTTTTTGTTGTAAATAAATTTAAAATGAAAACAAAAGAGCTGTTTGAGGCCTTCAGAAAGAAAATTGTAGCAGCTTTATGAGTTTGGTAAGTGATTTAAAAAGATCCCAAAAGATTTTGAAATCAGCCATTTCACTGTCCGGAAAATTAGTCAACAAGTGGAGGGCTTTTAAAACAACTGCCAACATGCCCAGGTCTGGTCGTCCAAGCAAGTTCACCCCGAGAGCAGACCATAAGATGCTAAAAGAGGTCTTCAAAAGACATAAAATGTCATCGCGGGACCTACAGCAGGTTCTGCTAATGCTTATGTGAAAGTGCATGCCTCTACAATCAGAAAGAGACTGCACAAATTCAACTTGCATGGGAGGTGTGTAAGGAGGAAACCTTTGCTCTCTCTAAGAGAAACATCAAGGCCAGACTGAAGTTTACCAGAGAGAATGTAGACAAAGACCAGGACTTCTGGAATAATGTTCTTTGGACAGATGAGTCCAAAATTGAATTAGTTGGACACCAGAACAGGGGACATGTTTGGCGTAAACCAAATACAGCATTCCAGGAAAAGACCCTCATACCAACTGTGAAGCTTGGAGGTGAGTGTGTCATGGTTTGGGGCTGCTTTGCTTCAGCAGGACCTGGACAGCTCATAATCATAGAATCCACCATGAATTCTACTGTGTATCAGAGGGTGCTTGAGAATCATGTGAGACCATCTGTAAGAAACTTAAAGCTGAAGCAGAACTGGACCCTGCAACACAACAATGACCCAAAACATACCAGTAAATCCACCAAGGACTGGCTGATAACTAAGAAATGGAGAGTCCTGGAATGGCCGAGTCAAAGCCCAGATCTTAATCCCATTGAGATGCTGTGAGGTGACTTGAAACGAGGCTGACATGCAAGAAACCCCTCAAACATCTCACAACTGAAAGAATTCTGTTTTGAGGAGTGAGTCAAACTTTCTTCAGACCGATGTCAGAGACCGATAGATGACTACAAGAAGCGTCTCACTGCAGTTATTTCAGCCAAAGGGGGTAACACTAGCTATTAAGGGTGGGGTGTCCTAACTTTTTTCTCAGTTAGAATATGCATTTTTGTAGAATTACATTTACAGAAGATCTTAAAGTCTTTTGTTCAATTTTAATTATTTAGTTATATTTCTATAATCTTTCATTATTGTTGAAATTGAGATTAAATATCTATATTCAAAAATACACAGGCTTTCATAGGGTGTCCTAACTTTTTCACATGACTCTAAGTTTAAGTGGTCCCCTCTAGAACAGCGGTAAGTCTATGGATTTACAACGCTAAAATCAGGGGTTCAATTCTCCTTGGTGAACTCAACAAATAGCCCGATTGAGCTTTGCTATGAGAAGACACATATCTAAGTTTAAGCAAAATTACGATATAAATATGCCAAAATTATATAATTTCGAATTGATTTCTGCATACAGAAAGAAAAATTATATTTTTAAAGGCATTCTATAAATTTTTTTATTCTCATTATTTTATTTCAACTGTCCTTAATTTTGAACTTAGGCTACTTTTGTCTCACAGAACAGTGGGATTTTTCGCCTCACTCTTATAATGCATCAAAGGTGTCGCACTGGTACAGTGGTAAGTCTACGGATTTACAACGCTAAAATCAGGGGCTCAACTTCCCTTGGTGGACTTAGCAGATGACCCGACGTGGCATTGCTAGAAGAAAACACACACGCATCAATAGTTTCAAAGGGTGGAGTACGTTATAACAGCAAAAAGCCATGAAATATGAACCTTTACACACACAATTCAAGCATCCTTAGCATGTTTAAATTTTTTCTATTGTTCAGAATTATGTCTCATTTGTTCTGTATATGTTCATATTATTCATAAAATGGTTAGGAAAATGAAACAAAATATCTACATTCCACAATATTTTTTACATTGTCTGAACAGTTTTGAAATAATTTTTTTACAACTGTAACGAAATACACCAATCCTTTTATAAAACAAAGCCGGCGTTTAAATGTGAATTGAACGGTCATAAACATGAAGAAATATTCTATATTTCTTATGTTAATTAAAATAAGTTGTAAGCAAGTTTGTTCTAAAGTATATTATTAAAAACACTCTTTACAACACACAGTACTGCACAAATACTAGGTCTTTCATAAGTAGTTAATATATGTTACTATTTTAATGGAACTAGGAAATTCGATAGCTAAAAGATGGCGCTGTTTAGATAAAAAAATTTTTCCATACGCCACCTAAGTCTGTAAAATGATATGAGACAATGTTTTAAACATAGGGATACAACGTTCAGTCTCAGAATGGCACTCAGTTGTACAGTAACGTTCGCTGTACTTAACATTATTCGAACACGTTTAGCTCCATTAGCTCAGTTAGTAACATTAATTAAGGAATAATTGAAGTTTCGTAGTGTTTCAGTTACTTTGATATCTGGCATCAGACAAGTACTGTGAGTCGTAAACAATATAATTATAACGTTTCGCTCTTGAGAAATAGATTTATCATCTATAGTTTAAAGCGATTTTTGAAGTATTAAAATTAAATAATTTTCATTTCTGTTGTTTAAAATCTGTTAAACGTTTCTCAGTCTAGTGCAATTAGAAAATCTTTTTGTTTACTTGTTGTTTTTTTCAAATCGTCGCTCTAAAACAAATATAAGAAAGTAAAAAGTAATTACTATTCTGTGTATCTGATAGTCGGGAATATATTTCAGTAGCACCAAATCTTTGTGCAAATCTATAGTTCTTTGACAGAATTTATCTCTTGTTTTGTTCAGTGATTCCAATCATGACGTGACTGAACGAGAGAAGCGCAACCTGTTGTTAACTTTAGTAACGGCTTCAGTGGAAGAGTCCGCTGTTAAACTATAAAGACAACAAGTAACTAGCTTCGAGTTAATTCTAATAACATCTTGTTTCTTCAGGGAGGCATGGATCAGTCGGTTAAAACGATAAATGCACACAGAAAGGCTGTATTTTCGTGGCTGCAAAATCGAAGAAGATTCGAGAATGCAGAATTAGAGTCCTTGTACCAGCGATACATGTTCAAGACTCAACAGTCTTCAGTCACCAGTATCTTAGTCTTGTTCATTCTACTGACTGGTGTTTTAACAATTCTCCACTTCTCGTATGCTAAAACTATTACAGCTGCTAACCTGTACTTCCTGATAAACTGCCTGAGTTTTATCGGCATTCTAGCTTTTATCCACACCAGATGGCTTAAAGACTCGCATCTGTTTCCTCTGTGCTACGTTATTTCATGCTTCTTTGTAAGTTTCTGCCTAGTCTGTCTACCTCTGGACATTGGCTCACGAGGAACATGGGGTCAAGGCTCTTGGGGTGGACAACATAGTGCAGCTGATGGAGTGTGGGAGATACTGTATTGTTTATTTGTGTCTTACACTATGTTGCCTTTGAAGACAAGAGTAACAATGGCTCTTGGTATCGTCTTACCAGTTATCCATACAGCTGTAGCCTCAACGATGACCCAAATATTTTCCGGATTACTGATGCATCAGGTAAGTTATTAAGATTTCTACGACTTAAATTCCGATATCTGAAATGGAATAAGTTAGTTATACAGATGTCGCTCATTCATAAAGTCTTGAGCGTGTATATTCAATTCAGTACATGAACCAGTTACTTATTATTTGTCGAATATCTGTAAAAAAAACACACAAGTAATATCACCGTACTTTCGTAGTTGATGACCTCAGGTTTTGTTGTTGGTTTCTTCAAAGGAAAAATTGGTCATTCTGATTGTTGACTTGCCTTACCAAACTTCTCACCCAATTATGCTAGAGTGTAACCTTTTCGACTATTTCCAAACTTGCTAGATTTATATGTGGTTTAGTAGTTCTAGTTTGGGGCAAAGAGTAACCAGAGAGATGGATCATTCTAAATCCAGAATTTATAAGTTGAAGTTGCTTCATGATGAGACAGGATTTGTGTACAAACAAGGAAAGACAAATTTGTACTCGTAATGTCAGTACTTTCTAAATTTTGCTTCTTGAACGTTAACGGTAATAAGTCTTTGTTGAACTTGTTGAACGTCAGCAGTAATAGTTGCTGCTGCGTTTACCGAACATTTAATTAATATGTGGAATAGATTAATCCAGCATAATTCACATTTATATCAAAACCATTTTTCATCGCTAGAGCCTGAATCTTTCATTGTAGAAGTATATTTCTATGTCTGCTTAAGAGCTCCATTACCTTATCATGAGACATATTAAACATGGTGTCTAATATAAATTTAATATGGGTTTGGTTTGTTTTGAATTTCGTGCAAAGCTACTCGAAGGCTATCAGTGCTAACCATCTCTAATTTAGCAATGTAAGACTACAGGGAAGGCAGTTAGTCATCACCACCCACCGTCAACTCTTGGGCTACTCTTTTACCAACGAATAGTAGGATTGACCGTCACTTTATAACACCCCCACGGCTAAAAAGGGGGGTATGTTTGGTGTGACGGGGATTCGAAACCACGACCCTCAGATTACGAGTCGAGTGCCTTAACCACCTAGCCTAAATTTCATATGCATGTAACTTTACAGAACAGAATTCACATTAGAAGACATTAGGTGAGAGAAAAATAAGTAGTTTATTATTTGTAGTATTTGTTAATCTATTTTTTATTCCATACTTCTAATATCTGTTTTTAATTCCCTACTCGTAATATATATTTTTTATTTATTAAATAATAATAGTTTTAACAGATAAATAATTTAAGAACAAGCGACAAAATAAAAAGGAAAATCCTGTTCTTTAATATGGCAAATCCTTTGTAATAAAACAGCTAGATAACTTGTTTCCTTCTATGTAGGCGGCGCTTAATTTGCTACATCTTCAATGAGAAGGAAGTCTTATGATTGGTTATAAAAATATGTTTCATAAGAAAACAAAAAACTGTTTTCTGACACTGAAGCCCTTTCTGAAAGTTTTAACAAAAGTGAACAAATAAAGAAACAGTTGATAGTCCTTGACACAGACTGTTTGCTTGTTGTTGTTGCTTTGTTTTTGGAAAACCTTTGATGTCTACCTTGAGCAATATACTCTCACTCGGAAGAAACTCAAATGAAAAATGAAAAACAAAAACCAAGCACTTAGATTAAGAAATTACAGTTCGTCTGTTTCAATCGGATATGAGTTGTTGTCATCAAAATGTAATTATTAATTAGCAATAATTTGTTTTATATACAACTGACTTTTTGTGTTACATTTCGGTTATTAATTTGTTGCCATCTTCAGAGAAGTCTTTAGAAGTAATATTTCTGTGTTGTTAGTGGTCAGAAAACAAAGCCTTGACCTCTTGACGGAGTTCAATCACGTTATCCACTCAAAGTATTTTTGAAAACATCAAGACGATAAGTAAACAGCATAAAGTAATAACAGTAATCAGAAGCCATATAACACTAATATTACGACTAGTACACACCAAACTATGTAAAGACCCAGTGGAGAGGAAAATATTTTTTACAACGTTCCCAGTAAATTTAGATTACAATGTATTGGAGAAACGAGACGACCAACAAGCCATTAAATATATTGTAAAATCCTACCATGCGAGAGACGAAGACTGTGTGACGAATTGGAATAATACTAAAATGTATATATTTTTAGTAAATACTTATTTGTTTCTTGTTCAAATAGGTGAAACTGATTTGAACGATTAAATCATTAGATTCCATGGAAGAAGACTGGCGAATCCCAAATGTTACCAATATAAAGGGCCCGGCATGGCCAGGTGGGTTATGACCTTCGACTCGTAATCTGAGGGTCGTGGGTTCGAATTCCCGTCACACCAAACATGCTTGCCCTTACAGCCGTGAGGGTGTTATAATGTTACGGTCAATCCTACTATTTGATGGTAAAATAATAACCTAAGAGTTGGCGGTGGATAGTGATGACTAGCTGCCTTCCTTCTAGTCTTACACTACTAAATCAGGGATGGCTAGCGCAGATAGCCCTCGTGTAGCTTTGTGCGAAATTCAAAAATAAACCAACGCAAAGATAGTACTTTCCAGAACTTTCCTTAAGACTGTAAATAGAATATTAGCAATCGAAATGAAGGAAAGAAAAGTTGGTGTTGAATATATATAAATGAATAATTAATAGTTAACCTTAAGTGTTCGTGAAGACGAATCGTCTATATTACAGTTGTAGAAACAATGGAATACCGAAAATGTTTGGTTCAGATGTCTCCTTTCTTCAGAATCTTTACTCTTTATCAAAAACAATATTCGGCTGGAAAGAAAATACCAAATAATAAATATTTAGTGAAGAATAAAATACGTAATGTAAATCACACTAGTCAGCTACTTTATTGCTTCCACAGCTTGGTCTTAATGTGGTGTGAGAAAGAAATCATACGAAACCTCACGTTATCGGTTAGCTTTGCACAAAAGAAAACAAAGAATAACACGTTCAGTCCTTTTGTTGAGAAATACTGTCTGTAATTGGGTAACAAATGTTAGTAGAGATCGTGTGTGAACTTTACACTCTTACCAAGGAAACTCAATTCTGATTGAAATCGTATGATGCCACCAGTTGAGCAATATTGCTGACAAAATTCAGACGTTAAGAACGCGAAAGAATTCAGAGCTCTGGAGTAATCGGGACCAATAATAGCTTTCGGATTCACTCTGAATGCTATTCGTACATTTTAAAGGTATGAACTAATTTGCTTTCCCGCGCCATCTACCAGCAGCATAAATTATGCTATATATTATAATTAATTTTGGACAGGTCTTCAATTTATTATGTTACGTATTACTATTTCCAATAACTGGAAATTTTAATTTAGAAGTTAATTGAATGTCATGATATTTACCAAGAACATTGATATACACAATTTTCTTTCTTAACAGAATATATTTTAATATACAAACAACAATACAATTTATAGTAACTATTATTACAAATAGTTATTAACAATAGTGGTTTACATACAAGAGTTTCACAAACTGTACTGAGTCTTGTATCTGGTCTAGAAGTGAATGTTTCATCGATAGTTCAGGTCCACAATGGGCATATTAACTCAGAGTTGATACTGTTACACCTCGCTTTAGCTAGCTAGCTTGGCTGGACTCACGTCACTTAAGTTAACTTTTTACTCACAAAGGTATCTAATGGCTTCGTAGAAATACTAACGTCCGAAGTTGATTCGCTAAAGTTGATCGGTTTATAACGTCCGAAATCTATAAATGTTTCTGATCAATTATTTGTAGTTTTTCTATTCATAAGCGTTAATCACAATTATAGCTTCCGGGGGATTACTGTGTACTAACTATAGCGACCAAACAATATTCTATTACTGCCTCTTGACATGTCGATTTAAAAACTTTCAGGCGAGGTCCAAGAAAGTTCAATTTGCAATAGTACTGGCAATCACTTGCATTTTACATACATCGTAAAATGTTGATTCTTAAGGACAATAATCTTCTACAAAATTAAAGAATACGCATCCAACAATATCCGTCACATGCGTCCAACTGAAACAAACGCAGATATGAAAATAAATGTATATCAGTAAATCCTTTACAATTGGAAGAGAAAACAACCACAACAAAAATGCTTAATCAGTTTCCTTCATGTTTTTCGTTTCTGAGATAAGCAGTTTCTGGACTATTGTAGGCTGTAATATGAGAGTTATGTAACTTATTTTACAAGGAGTGTTTGTGTGTTTTGTGTTTTGAATTTCGCACAAAGCTACTCGAGGGCTATCTGTGCTAGCCGTTCCTAATTTAGCAATGTAAGACTACAGGGAAGGCAGTTAGTCATCACCACCCACCGTCAACTCTTGGGCTACTCTTTTACCAACGAATAGTGGGATTGACCGTAACATTATAACGCCCCCACGGCTGAAAGGGCGAGCATGTTTAGCGCGACGGGGATGCGAACCCGCGACCCTCGGATTACGAGTCGCACGCCTTAACACACTTGGCCATGCCGGGCCATTTTACAAGGAACACCTAGGAATAGTCGAACTTAAACCATTATTGAAGGAATCGGTTAGTTAGTATGGACTGTGACGTCTGCTGCTGTTTACTAACCTGCATAATGTTCCTCGGTCACTCACCTCTTAGTGGGAAACATAGTTTACTATTCAATATATGTATTTTCTTTCTATTACGAATTTCGAAACATTCTGATGATAGATACTGTTGTTGAAAGCAACGTTCCTTTTCAGTAGGAGAACGGCTACCAATTCTCCTTGAAAGTCAGAAAGACCCTTACTCTTTCCCATTGTTTTAAAGTCTGAGATGGTCTAACTACATCTTCGAAGGAATCATCTGACAAAAGAGTTATGAGTCTGCATTATAAAGAACTAAAAATAAAAGAGCATTACACGTCTGTTTGTGTTTCTTTGTGTGATATCCTAATAAAGCTACCAACCAATGTAGTTAAATTTCAAAAGTACCAAATTAAAATATCTTATTGACGCCTGTCTCAAAACAATGTGTTGTTTTTTGTAGGTTAAAAACGAATCGAAAAGAATTAAGAATTGCTATATTAAGAGGTATAAATAACTAATTCAAGTGTTTCTTTTTATAAAATAAACATAAGTGCGTGAAGTGCATTTGTTTTAGCTGTGCTTACATACACATCAAATGTTGATACGTTAGATAAAGAAACAAATATGTTTCAATATTTTATCTGGTAATATGGCAAGAAAACGGAACAATTAGTGTTTCTTATTGTTTGATAAGCATTTATTTTGTGATATATTTTAAAGGGTAAGTATTGGATTGTTCGCGAAAGTTCACTTTATTTAACAAGCGTCGTAAAAAAAAACTCCTGTCAAAATACAAATGCCTCGGCCTAAAAAGAATAATGTAGGCTTAACAAGTACTTATGTTCTCTGAGCTCAGCATTCAACTAATTATGAAGTAAGAAATAAGTGAGCGAGCTCTATGTATTAGGTTGAGGAGTAATTCGTGAGCGTTTTTAAATAATTTCACTCAAGCATTACATGCAAGACTATACAATACTTCAATGCATGAACACATTACACCCAAAACATTTATTATGATACTTTATTTCATGTAATACCTAGGTATATAGTATGCATTGGTTTAAACGAAATTGCAAGAAATTAAATGCGAAAAGCAGATGGTGTCGAAAACGCTCGATTTTGTCCACTTGACATTCCATTTAATGAGCTGAAAATGAAAGCAAAAATTAAAGACATATGAAAATCAAACACACCATCTATTAGAGCAAAAAATTATCTACCAAATGACATGAAATATTTTGCGAAAGTGTTTCATTTATGATTATATTTGTTTGACTTGAAAAAACGCTCACGAATTATTCCTCAACCCAATACTATATAAAATAGACTCATTAAATGCATGTTCTCTCTCTTTGAGATCACCGTAAAAAGTAAACTATGGCCACAAAGTCATAGATAGAGCTTTAAAATATTTATAGAACATCCTGGCTGCACTCTGTGCTCATTCAGCATAACTGTAAGCACCAATATAGATAATAACGGAAAATCTTAGGAGACTTATTTCATCGTAAGAATTGATACACCTACCATTCAAGGTCCGAATGAAAAAAAAAATTACTGTTATGATTCATTAGAATCATGTTCCTTTCAGACCTTTTTTACTTTATTAAACCAATATAAAGGAATACCTTTATACTTATACTAATTAATAATCTAATATCCAACTGCAACGCCCCTACAATCCCGTAGCCATTTGTACTCTCGTCCCTGAAACATGTATGTGTCCGGCAACGGTCACTTGCCAACTCTCTCTTTCTTAACCTGAAGATGATCTAGGAAGGTCAAAACGTTGTTCTCTACTTATCAATAAAAGTGTTAATACCCATATCATCACTTCTGAGATACATTTTTATTTCAAATGGGTTTCTCTCATCAAGGAAAGTTACAAACTGTTGATACTTCCTTCGAAGAGCAAGTACGTCTTGTCATGATAAGTAGGTTGGCTGTGAAGTACAATCATTAATTTACGTTATATTTCATTATATTTTGTGTTATTGTTTCTAAGTGTCACGTTTTGAAGAATCGCTTTCATCATCCAAACAGATTTATGTCAAACGTACCAACCGTTACTTCACGTACGTCTACGAAAAATATACCTTTACCGATTTAAATGTGATAGAAAATAATATATTAGCTACCTCATACTCAGTCACAAGTTCATTTCCTAGTTTTCCCCATTAATGTAACTTTAAAGTCTCACTTGATCAAAACCTAACAGTTTTCCATTATAAATAATAGTGTAATTTCTTTTACTTCGTGAACTCTCTCTGCTAACAGTTTTGAAGAACAGATACACACAAAGTCACAAATTAGGTAACTTATGCTAAATGTTTGTTGAGATGAACTCTCGCACCCTCTCATAACTCCAAGAGATGACGCTGAGTAATATTAAAACTGATCACTTACATCTAGAAATCTAGACATGTTTTCACACATAAGGTAATAAGTCGTTCAGTGTCTATGAACTCTATATTTTGTAATCATTTCTTGAATTATGGAGCCAATGTTTTTAAAATAACTTTAAATGCTAACTCTTGTGACCAATCAATATTGGTGAAAATTGTTTGATATTAATATCAAATTAAGACCAATAATACAAAAAAATGAATAATTTGCATGTTGTATATTGCTTAGAATCTGACAAAAATATATACTATTTTACATCGTAAAATTCTAGTGGAGAGTGAGATAACAGTCCTTGCATATAAACATAAATACGCATTTATATATATATATTTTATAAACATTAATTCTAAAGCATATTCGATAATTATAAAGTCTGATGAAATAAACCTAAGCTATTATTAAATATGTTATGAAATAAAATCAAAGATAAAGTTTTCGAGAAACTGCAATGTGAAAATAAATATTGGGCATCTACTTTTTATTAAAAAACATTTATTTATTTTTAATTTAAAATAATAATACAAATATTACGTTATTTGTACGCACTACTAATAAAACTCTATTATAATAAAGAATAGTGTTAGATACGTCTTAAAACTGAATTTACGCACACGTTATTTGTTTTGCCTTCACAAAAGAGGTCCGGCATGGCGAGGTGTTTAGTGTACTCGACTCCTAAGCCAAGGGTCAGGGGTTCGAATCTCCGTCACACCAAACATGCTCGTCCTTTCAGCCGTGGGGATGTTATAATGTTACGATAAATCCCATTATTCGTGGGTAAAAGAGTAGCCCAAGAGTTGGCGGTGGGTGGTGATGACTAGTTGCCTTCCGTCTAGTCGTACACAAATAAAATAGGGACGGCTAGCGCAGATACCCCTCGAGTAGCTTTGCGAGAAATTCAAACCAAACTTTCAAAAAAAATGTTTTACTGGACGTTCTTTACGGTCAGTGACCGATCTTAGTCCAAATCTTCTGTTCAACGCCATCTATTGAGCATGGTAGACTCCATACGTACGCACAGGAGGTCTTGTAGAAATTCATTTCGTCCTCTTAAAATAGCATAACGGTACTGCAATTTAGACAAAGAAGTTGATTGGACAGGATCCAGTACATTTTTTCTCTCTTGACACACACACTATAACAGGCCAAACTAGTCAATCAAATGGTGTAGGTGAAAGTACCCCAACTCTCAACTCCCTCCACACACACACACATCCAAAACTGGGAAAAGAAAGTTTTCTTCGTTATTAGACGTTCTAATCAAACATCATTGACAATTGATTTACCCTGACAATACAGACCAGCTGTTTCCATAACAACTCAAGTCACAAGGCATCATATTAAAAAAAAAAGTTCCAAGTCAAAATTATCAATACATTTTTTCATAAAAATAACAAAACAGTATAGACTTCAATATAACACTTACAAAATGTGTTTTTTTTCTTACTGTTGTTTTGTTATTACAAAGCTAAACAATGAGTTATCTGTACTCTGTCCACCGCGGAGTTGTAAATTCGTGAACTTACCACTGACACTTAGGGTATAAATCTATCTTCAGTGAGCACAGAGTACAGATGGTGTAATGAAAATTAAATAGCACAATGGTCCGGCATGACCACGTGGTTTTGGCAATCGACTCGTAATCTGAGGGTCAAGAGTTCAAATCCCTGTCACACCAAACATACTCTCCCTTTCAGCCATGGGGGTGTTATAACGTTACAATCAATCACACTATTATTTGGTAAAATAGTAGCCCAAGGGGTGGCGGTGGGTTGTGACGATTAGCTGCCTTCCTTCTAGCTTAACACTGCAGAATTAGGAATGGCTATTGCAAATAGCCTTCGTGTAGTTTTGTGCAAAATTCAAAAACAAACATAAGTCACGGTGATTTCCATAATCTTATAATAATTTATATTTGTCCTAGCAATTCTATTACGTGCTGTGCGTTTGTATTTTGTTCTTGTGCACTTACTGTTTTGAGCTATTGACTAGAGGCAAGCCATTCAATCTTCAGTGAAAACTGTTTCGTTAAAAAACAACAACTGTTCTTAACCACAGTGTAAGAGATAACATACCTACAGTGTAAGAGATAACACGTTCCCAGCTAAGTAAACAATGAATTCTTATTGTTACATTTCTTTATAAACTTCCAATTAGCCTCGTGGTTGAGACATTATAAAATTATTAAACGAAAGCGAAAATTACTTGTTCATCAGCACTGGTTTCGTTATTATGGAATAATAATCATTATACAAACGTTATATATACATATATGTATTTACGAAACAAGCAGCAAACTAACTATCGACTAAAATAGGTAAAAGCAACTTACCTTTTTTTTTACTTCAGTACAATTATCACTGAAAATATGTCTATATGTGTGTACACCTGCATAATTGTATAGCCTCAGGTGTTCAACACACAATAATTTAATATTTCAGAAAATGGTTTTGAAGTTACCAGATAACAATTTCGCTGTTTCATAATTATCGTCTCATATTTGTTAATAGTATCTCTTTTTCCAGTGCAAGTGTAACCTGTACGTGTAAGTAACAAGAAGCTAACCAACACGTTTTCTCACATCTATAAAAGGAAGCGAGTACACAGATATACTTGTAACACTTGCTTGGTTTCTTTCTCGCCTAAGACGTAATGACAGAATAACTTTATGTGTTTCAGAAAGTTTATTAAGGATTCAAACAACTGATACACTAGACCAGTTTCATATTCAAAATCGACAGAATACAAATAAAATTTTCACATGTATAACAATAAAGTTTGTTTTGTTTCTTTGAATTTCACACAAAGCTACACGAAGGGTATTTGCGCTTGCCGTCGCTAATTGAGCAATGTAAGACAAGAGAAAAGACAGCTAGTCATCACCACCCACCGGCACTTCTGGGGCTGGTTAGGGCGCTCGACTCGCAATCTGACAGTCGAGTGCTCAAATCCCCATTACACAAAACATGCTCGTCCTTTCAGCCGTAGCTTTATAATGTGATGGTCAATCCCACTATTCTTTGGTAAAAGAGTAGCCCAAGAGTTGACTGTGTTTGGTGATGATTAACTGCCTTCCCTCGAGTCTTACACTGCTAAATTAGGAACGGCTAGCGCAGATAGCCCTCGTGTAGCTTTGCGCGAAATCCTCCTTCCAAAAAACAAAATGTATAAAAAAGGATATATACTTAAAGTTCATTAAAAGGATGTAATAGTTTTAAATACACTTATCATGTGCATATGCTGGTATACACCAGATTAAATTTGTACTGAATTCTTTCTAACCAATATAATACGTTATGTAACCTTGAAACATTAATATAGTGAACAGGTTTGTTTTGAATTTCGCGCAAAGCTACTCGAGGGCTATCTACGCTAGTCGTCCGTAATTTACCAGTGTAAGACTAGAGGAGAAGGCACCTGGTCATCACCACCCACCACCAACTCTTGGGCTACTCTTTTATTAACGAATAGTGGGATTGACCGTCACATTATAACGCCCCCACGGCTGAAAGGGAAAACATGTTTTGTGTAATGGGGATTACGAATCGAATGCCTTAACCACCTGGCCATGCCGGCCCAAAATGAGAACTTCTCATGCTGGGAATCGAACCCGGGCCTTATGGGTGAAAGCAGGTATCCTAGCGACTAGACCATATGGGGTGTTAAAACGGTTCCCATGCCGGGAATAGTGAGCAGGTAGGTGTATACAGTATATAGCGTAGACCTGTAACAAAGGTGACTGTATATATGTAATTTGTGAGTCTCTGGTGAAAATGACTTCCAGCAGTGAATTTAAGGACTTATAATACTAAAACCAAGATTTCGATTTCCTATGGTGGACTCAGCAAAGATACTCTATAGTATCGCTTCGAATTGAAACAAACAATCTTGTGAATTTTTTTAAATGGAGTGAGCAAAATGCGCCAGTAGTTGCCATCTATGTTTGACAAAGAAATCTATCATATCTCTTTGACCAAATCTGAAGTAGTCATTCTGTATGCACCACTAACTAACCACATAGCTAAAGCGCATGCGCGTGTGAGACACGCACTGATTAGTAACAGTATTACCATCTCCGTTATCAAAATGTAGCGAATAGTTAAAACATACTCTTATGTTTAATGTTAAGATTCCAATACTTATAGTAACACTTCAGTCTGTGGAAGTCCATTACGATAGTAAAGTGCTGTTATTAATCATCATTTAATCTCTTTTAACATACTAGCTAGATATGGAAAACCGCCAAATCACATCTTTGAAACTTTGTTCAACATACCAGAATGGCAAAATACAACACAATATGGAGCGGGGTTGCTATATAAATAACTACATTCGTTGAGTTATTTACTCATCAGGGGTTAAATAAAGGTTTGCTGGATGTTCTTGGTGTCAGGCGATTGAAATATAACCTTCGATTTTACCTAAAAGAATTCTGAGATGAGTCATACGTCAGTTAACAACGTCAGCATGACTTTTAAATAATATAACAAAAATAACTGGAAAAAAATAACATCACATAAAAATGCTAGAGAGCAGATAGGAATTGTTTGTTTTTGTTTGTTTTTTGAATTTCGCACAAAGCTAATCGAGGGCTATCGGTGCTAGCCGTCCCTAATTTAACAGTGTAAGACTAGAGGGAAGGCAGCTAGTCATCACCACCCACCGCCAACTCTTGGGCTACTCTTTTACCAACGAATAGTGGGATTGATCGTCACCTTATATAACGCCCCCACGGCTGAAAGGGCGAGCATGTTTGGCGCGCAGGGGATGCGAACGCGCGACCCCCAGATTACGAGTCGCTCGCCTTAACACGCTTGGCCATGCCAGGCCCAGTTGGAATTAAAGGCATTTGAATTGTACTCTCATTCTGAGGTAGTGATTTTGTGTAACAATTTTCATTTAAAGGGGAAATTAATATTTTAATAACGTAGCGTGCACATCAGACAACAGTAGCATATATTTACTGCAAGAAACATTCGAACAAAAACACTACAAACTGAAAAAGGATGCACGATATAATTTACAAATCCACACATTAAAAGAACTCTTGGGCTGCTCTTTTACTAATGAATAATGAGATTGACCGCCAAATTACAATACGCCCACGGCTGAAATAACGAGCATGTTTGATGTGACGGGGCTTCGATCCCGCGAACTCCACGTTGCGAGTCGAGAGCCCATTAACCACCTGGCAATGACGGGCTTCTCGTTCTCCTATAAGTTCTTAGCTCTTTTAAGAAAATATTTGAAGTTTTTCTTTTCCAACTTCTACTTGAAAACCAATATTGCTGGGAATGTTAAATCTAGAAATGGAGAAGATTTACGATGCAATTCGTCCCGTGGAGCAAGAGATTTAGCAAATCAAAATGCCGCGTTTCAAATACTTCTAGCATCAGCTTTAATCACGAACCTTGACAGATTCTATAACAGGAATGAAGTATCATAACAAAGAATGAATTAGTAAGAGGTACATCAAACCATTTTCCTAAACTTATACCCGTATACGTTAAGCGATCGAACTGGACTCACAAAAAGTAATACTACAGCTCTCATTAGGTAACTGGATGCACTACCTAACAACCGTTATCCCAAAAATTAGTGCTTTTTTTCTATCTTAATATTCAGATATTCTTAATCCTAAATACAAAGTAGTAAACTTCAAATGGTAAATAATCGTTTTAAAATATTCTAAAAGCTCGTCTTGGTTTCACCGATGGTCTGGCCATTTCTGCCAAACTAATTACAAAGTGCTCAATAATGATCTTACGTGATGAATATAAGTGCATTGAAGTACTGGAAGATTTCACCCCTCCCACCAGTAGCATAGCGGTAAGTCTGCGGAGTCACACCGCAAGAATCCGGGTTTCGATACCTGTGATGGGCAGAACACAGATAGCCCATTGCATAGCTTTGTGCTTAATTCAAACAAACAAACAAACAAACAACACATGATTCCATGTTATTGTGAGACATGAAACTGGAGGAGAAACCAATTTCAGGTCAAAAACAAAACACGTAACGAGAAATAGTTCATTGTTTGTTTATTTTCGAACAATGTGCAAAGCTACACGAAGGCTATCTGCAATAGCTGTCCATAATTTTAAATATACACACAAGTTCCTTAAATTTTATGCTTTTAATAATAGATTAAAACTTGTATAAGAAAGTTCTATTCTTATATATAAACTCTTAAGGTGTCAGTTGAGATGTTATGTCAATAGTGGAATCAAAACTAATTTTCGAAACCTTTTATATCGCCAAGGTTTTTAAAGACTTCTTTTGGAGTTATGCGAAAACTAAAAATAAGCATATAATGAAAATCACTCATTATGTATGTTTGGCTTTTGAATTTCGCGCAAAGCTACACTAGGATTATCTGTGATACTCATCCTTAATTTAGCAGTGTAAGACCAGAGGGAAGTCAACGAAGAGTGAAATTGACCGCACATTATAACTCCCTCATGGCTGAAAGGGCAACCATGTTTTGTGTAACAGGGATTCAAACCCGCGATCCTCAGAGTACGAATCGAGCATCCTAAGCATCTAGCCTTTTGCGTTTGAATTGAAACAGTATAATTAAGAATAGCTATATTTTTTATCTAATACATATATATAGATATATATATATATTTCAGTTTCAATAAATCACATAATTCACAAAGGAACGTATTTTAACAGCTTATTTTCTTAGATTAATATCGTTTATCAGTCGTAGATAACCCGTGCTTTTTATCTAAACTTTCACATGATTTTGTTTGTTTTTAAATATTTGAATAAAACTATACAAAGACTATTAACATAGCTGTTCCTGACCTTAATATAATAGAATAAACAGAATGTCGATTGTTAACAGCATCTACCAGCATTCTTGGGCTGCTTTTGTCTAACTAAATAGTGAGCTTTGGCTGCCATTCTTATAAAGTACTTCTGGCTCTAAAGAGTGGAACTTGTTTTGTTGTTGTTTTTCAAAACGAGTTGCAAATCACTAACCCTTGAATTCAAACTTCCAATACAGGAATCCTACTAGACCACTTCCAGCTTGAAGTCATCAGTGTCAAACCTAAAACTATTGTCGAAACATTTTTCTCAGTCTGTCGAAGAACTGATTATCGCAAAGTAACCACAACATATACATACGTAGTACATGCCATTGGTTTACGATGTTGGTATGTTACTGATATTTGCTGTCACAGTAGTAACTGAAGATAAAACGAAGTATTCTATACAAATCAATAGAGTATTTCATAGGATGCACATACGCAAAAAAAAAAAAAAGATGAAATATAGCTCCATCTATAATTTGTAAGTCATTTTATACAGCTAAATGATAATCTTTGGAAGCTTCCGAGGAACATATTTGTTTTTTAAAAAATAGTGGGGAAGAATGTGGAAGTGGTTATTTGGTGAAATATATCTCTGTAAGCTTTGGAATCCTAAAGCACGAGAGAATCTGATGGTGTCGTGGTCTACCATGGTTTCACAATGAAAATAAATTTGACTTATTAGTAAATACAATTAACAATATAAAACGGTTAATAATAATTATGGACGGGCATTCTCAACAAACTTTACTTGCGTTTAACGCTTTCGTTACTTTCTGACTTTGTATGATATGCACAATGGCACACAAGACACTTTTCCAGATATATTATTTGAGCCTTGTTCAATTCGTTTTCACATGTTTAATTAACAAGAAGAAGATGAAAATGATTTATTCTGTGTTTTGTGACGCTACAAATCGAAAGCTAACATTAGATTACACACAAGTTCGTGTGAGATATTCCTGATGTTTCCTTCAATCATTGAAGTCACTGATATCACGTGTTGGATATGTCAATTTCTTTGCGTGTTAAAAACCTAATATCACCTAGAATAATAACTTCAGTCATTTAGTGTAGTTCTAGTTGATAGTTATAATTCCATTTGATCAAAATATTAATTTAAGGTGTACATTCTAATAGTTTTAAAATAATTCAAATAGTCAGTTTGAAATTTTGGCGGCTAGAAATAAAAACAAATTAGAGGAATAGATGGACAACGCTTTACCATGACAATACACAAATTTCATGCAAATGAAGAAAAAATAAACGAGAAACAGGATTTTCCTTGTATGATGTCCAAACGATCGGTACTTTGGTCAAGAGTTATCTTTCTTTTCTTTTTTTTCAAACAAACAAGGTGTTTAGAGTGAAACATTAAGCCTAAACGAGCAGGTCCTGCTAGTTCAGAAGGCCATAAAACAAAAATCGATTTTAAAAGGTTATGGCAAAAGGCCTGAATGTCATAAAAAATAACGAACTTACATTACGAGCACATAAAAGGAACATATATCCAGTTACAGGCGACTAAACGTGCTCATTTTACCTTAAGATAATTATTTCTTCTCCCAGTTGTTTTCCAGTTACTTTCGTTCTACTGCTACGAGGTTGGATGTTGGATCACTTGAAAAATTTACCAAAATTGAGAATAGAGACGTATTGGTGTGTGTGTATTGTATAGTAAAGCCACATCAGACTATCTGCCTAGTTCACCGAGGAGAATGGAACCCATGAATTTAGAGTTGTAAATCCGAAGACTTACGGCTGTAGCAACGGAGGACAAGAATTGAAGCCAAAGTTTTGTATTTTCATTTTGTGGTTATTTTGTTAACTGTGCCGCTCGGCGATTGGACGGTTAGCTTCAAGACTTACGACACTAAAAAATCGTGGTTGAATCACAACTATTACGTTAATCTGTAACATGCATATAATTCAACTTAGCAAAATAAAAGAATAATAAATATATTATAAGAGAGTATGAACCATTTTTATTGCATAGCAAAGACTGTATAAATAATATTATATTTATTGTGAATTAGTAAACAATGTAACTTAGAAACATCATTAAATGTTCGTATTTTATAATTTACTTAGGCCTGTAGGTAAAAAAAACTTTTGTTGTATTATAGAACACGTGGAAACAAAATCATTGAATATTAATGTCTCAAAGTGAATGTTTCGAGCCTGGCGTGGCTAGATTGTTAAGGCATTCGACTCGTAATCTGACGGTCGCAGGTTCGAATCCCCGTCACCCGTGGATGCGTTATAAAGTGACGGTCAATTGCACTATTTGATGGTAAAAGAGTAGCCCAAGAGGTGGTGTTGATGACTAGTTGCTTTTCCTCTAGTCTTACACTACTAAATTAGGTACGGCTAGCGCAGATAAGCTTCGTGTACCTTCGCGCGAAATACAAAACAAACCCACACGAATGTTGTGAAACAAGAATTATGTTAATTTTTTATTATTATAAAACTATAACATTTGTTTTATAATATTTGTTTAGTCTGAAGCAATTTAGTACTTCCAGGTACTACAGTAGTAACACCAGTAAGTATTCTTATTGTTTGTTATTAAACACAAAGAGCTGTCTGTGCTCTGCTCGTCATGGATTTCGAAACTCGGCTTCTAGCAGTATAAATCCGCAGACTTCGCTGTGCCACTGGAGGTCACCAGTAACTGATATGCTCAAACATCAGCATAAAAGTATTTTTTGAATGGTAAAAATGAACGAGGTTAGTGTTATGCTTTTAAGATGTCAGAATGATTCTGTACTGCTATTTATAGCTACACTCAGTTACGCTCTGCTGAGCTTAGTTGTACCATAGGTATGTGTTACAGAGAACAACTATAGATCGTATTGTGTAATCATCGGACATTCACGATCTCTTTACTATACTTTATGTTACTTTTGCTGTTAGGTACATTTATTAAATATGATGAATTTACTCAAAATTCCTTCTAATACAATTCAATAAACAATTCTGTAAACCTTGTTTTTTTTTCCTGTTTCTGAAACTAATTTATTGGTGTAATAATAATTTTGTTAGTATTACACATCTTTAAGGCATTATTATTTATGTTACACAAGATGTCTGTATTGAAAATAAGAAATAAAATCCTACTACTTTGTATCCCTTCTCAAAAAATAAATTAATAAATATATACAAAGTTAGACTGTAAGAGGCGTTACATAATATACATCGTTTAATGGAATCATAATCGACGTTTTTCATTTTTTTTCTGTCATTACCATATAGAAGTATTTTATGTATAACGTAATTCTGGACGGACAAGCGATTCGTAACATAATGGGCCCGAAATGGCTAGGTGGGTAAGGCACTCGACTCGTAATCTGAGGATCACAGGTTCGAATCTCCGTTGCACCAAACATGCTCGTCCTTTCAGCTGTGGAGGCGTTATAAGTGAGGGTTAATTCCACTATTCGTGGCGAAAAGAGTAGCCCAAGAGTTGGCGGTGGGTGGTGATGACTAGCTGTCTTCCCTCCAGCCTTATACTACTAAATTAGAGACAGCTAACGCAGATAGTTCTCCTGTAGCTTTGCGCGAGCTTATTGACAGTTGATTTAATATTTTCTTCCTGCTTTCTGAACGAAGACAAATTCCAACAAATTTGAAACACTTGTATTCAGTGCTTGAATTGTGTATATTAAGCCTTACTTAAATACTAACGGATACTGGAAGGGGAGAATTTAAGTATTGTTGTTTTTTGATCGATGGATTGTACAAGTCGGTGGTCGTGACATCTAGGAAAGTAAGTTGATTGTGTTTCGGTTTATTTCTCAATTAAAATGTATAGTACATTCTAAATGAAGAAGGAATTGTTATGTATCTTTAATGTCCATAATACGAAATGCATAATTTTCACACATTTCCAAACATGGTGTAAATGTTTATAATTAAAAAGGTCGCCATTTACCAGTTATTTTGCTTTGGTTATCATTAGCTATCACGCCATTTATAGAAACAGATGTAAAGAAAACCTCAAAATCGTAGAAAACCAAGAATCCCTCATTTTTCCTTGATAAGAACCAGTGATTCTTCTTTTCTTCCTGTTAAGAACCATAAATTTCTCTTTTCTTCCTGTTAAAAAAAAAACGAGGGTTTTTCCTAACTTGTTAATAAGAAACAGAGGTTCCTTCTCACTCCCTTTTTTTCTTTTTATATTAGATATATTTTGTGCGCCAGCAACATCAAGCGTGAGACTCGCGTACACACAGTTCGATTTTATTACTCATTAGGACCTCTACCAACATACCCTCAAATTGAAATTATATTAGGCAGGAGTAAAATAAATTAATCTATGAGATCTTGGGGGTGGTCAAATACATCTATTGGAAGGGTCGAGTCTCCTGAATCGAAAGCTGTAATTAGATCTCGGATCAGTCAAGAGATGACAGAGATACGAGGTGAATGTTTGTATGTGAAAATAAAAAAATAAAAAATCGCAGCCGTTATGCCGCAGCTGAAAAACACCTTCTACATCCACTTTCGGATAATATAACACTCTTACTTAACACACCACAGAAGTCAACGAAACCTAGATATATACTAGTTAGTACATGTGTTTTCTTATAGCAGAGCCACGTCGAGCTATCTGTTGAGTCTACCGAGGGGTATCGAACCCCCTAATCTTAGCGTTGTAAATCCGTAGACTTACGGTTGTACCAGCGGGGAACATACGAGTTGGTAACTAGCAACTAGTAATATATTCTAACTAGTTAATAATCAAAAACTTAAGTGATCGATTCAGGCTACTTACGATGACAGCTTGTAATTGAACAATGTTTCCATAACTCTAACAGTCCAGTAAATCTACTTAAGTTTCTTTGTAACTAAGAACGGACATTTGTTTCTGTAAACTTGTATTAGTGTATTATATATTACCAGAAAAAGTAGCCTACAATGGAGAGTTTAAAATTAATAATGATAGTAAACTAAATCACACCATAAAAGTCGTCGTTCCTGAGACAGATATCCTTTATACCACTATTACTTCTATCGTATCCCAGCCAGCCTGATAAACTATAATATTGTGCACAAGGCTCTGTCGATACTGGATATGACAGATGTAGCGTATCATATAATAAAATACTGGTTTTACTTTCACTTATAAGTTCTTATAAATACCTCGGCCACAAGTTGGTGTCGTAGCACACAAACCGTTCGTTTGCCGCAAAAAGTATCTGTGCTACGCGAGCAATAAATATCACACGTTTTCACATGTCTTGCTACCGACGTCATTATTCAAATGAGACGGCACACCGACAACATTAAAGTAAATGCTAAGAATCGAACAGCTTGTCAATTTATTTACTGCCCTTTAACTTAATCTCTACGAAATTTTATCGAAATTGGTTTGAGGATCTCGTCACAAAAACGTGTGACACCAGACAAACAAATGAACAATTCTACTTTATATATATATATAAAGAGATTCTTGTCTGCAGGAAGGAATTCAATGAATTATACTTTACTATCCACAAAATGTTAACATACATTACTTACAAATACGTACGTAATAAAATATTTTAGGTTATTTTACAAAAAACACAATTACTTCTGCATTTCCACCAGTTACATAGTAATACGACATGTGTACAGAGCATAAATTAAGGCAATACGTAAGGTTTTGAAACATTGTATATGTGTGTGTGTAGTTTACCAAACTATAAATAAAACATTAATCTAACTTTCACTATAATTTACTCCATTGAAGGAGTTATTCAAACATTGTATCATGTGGTATGCAAGTACTAAATACAATAAGGTTTTTCATGTTTCCTTTCTATTTTAGTGCAAGGCTACACAGTAGCCGACCTACGCTTTGTCATTCGCGGGTAATCGAACCCCGAATTATATTATTGTAAGTACGTGTCGCTAACTACCTTTTTGGGGGAGTCATATATTAAATGAAAACTTTACTACAAGCAACTTAATCTTATAATAACTAAATTAAAGTATATACCTTTGATTCTTTAATACAAGGAAAACTACTCAATCTTTATAGATATCAAAGAATTTAGAAGCTAATATTAACGAATTATCACTCAGTCACCTGGACTATTGATACGCTTGAAGCCTAACAATTTATTTCAATAACTACTTTAACATTCTATATAGATCAGCCCGGCATGGGCAGGTAGTTAAGGCACTCGACTCATAATCCGAGAGTCACGTGTTTGAATCCCCATTACACCAAACGTGCTCGCCCTTTCAACCGTTGAGTTATAATGTGACGGTCAATCACATTATCCGTTGGTAAAAGAATACCACAAGAGTTGGTGGTGAGCGGTAATGACTAGCTGCCTTTCCTCTAGTCTTACAGTGCTAAATTAGGGACGGCCAACTCAGATAGCCCTCGTGTAGTTTTGCGCGAAATTCAGAACAAACCAAATATTCTATATAAGGATAAATTTATTGTTGGTTTCCAAAATAATAATAACAATATTTTCTTGTCATTAAAACATGTAATTAAGCTACGATTAAACTTGTAATTCATTATTTCAGGAAACCATTATAAAACGTTCATAAAAAGAATAGCAGAATGTCTCTGAAGTCCATAAATGGACATGACAAACTGTTCAAAGCGTAACGTAGAAAAAAGAAAGTTTATCTTTCTACTGCACAGCATTAGCAGCTATTTTCTTTTACAGCTTATTACATGTTAAAAAATACACTGGTAAGGAAATAAAAGAGTAAATATAAATATTACGCATGTTTGTGTGTCTAAGCTTGGTTTGGTTGTCATCGGTGGCTATCTATCTCCAGATGTTATCGTTCGGTTCCTATTTCTGTAAAATGCACGTGCACGTAGTTATATGTCAAGGAGGAAGGGTGCAGGAGGTGTGACTAGCGGGAGGTGCACCAAATACGTCACTGCTGATGATACCTAGATAACATTTCATATTCTATTCCTTCCATAATTATATGCTTTCTACGTAAAGTCCTGCCAAATATTAGGTAAGGAAAGATAATGAATTGGATACTTGCAGATGTTACAGAATAAAAAGATACAAATTTGATAATAAGGTTAGCCCATTTGCTGACCTGCTGAGGGGTACTGGTATGGCCTGGTGGACGAGGTGTTTGGCTCGCAATCTGTGGGTTGCGGACTAGAGTTCCCTTCAGCGAACATAATTGTCCTTTCAGTCGTGGAGGAGTTATCATGTGATGGCCAATTCCACTATTTGTTGGTAAAAGAGGAGTCTAAGAGTTGGTGGTGTGCGGTGTTGACTAGCTGCCTTTACACTTTTCTAACACTACTAAATTAGGGACCGCTATCACAGAGAAATTCAAAACACATTAAACCAAAGGATCCATTGGCTATCACAATTATAATTATGATAATTTGTAGTTTCTTCTTTTAATACGAAATTTTGTCATTAAAAATCATTGCACTAGCTTTCAGTGCTCGGGTTCGGTTGTATATTAAAGATAAATATCTAAGAGCGAGTAGTCGTATTTCGAAATGTGAGATGGATTGAACACCATTTTTGTTTTTTTTTACTCCTTAGTAAAAAAAAACTAATCGTAGATTTACTTGAGTAACTTCTAGAAACACCCAATGTGTTTTACTCTACCTTTATAAGTTATATGAACTTCACTGGTGAAACTCAACGAGGTTTTTTAATTTACAACTTTCACTATTTCTTGCTGCGAATAATTTCTGTCTTTTCAGGAATCCCCTAACAGAGACCCTCAGCCCAAGCCATTACGATGTCAATAATGAATTAATGAATTCTATTTGTAACATAGGACGCTAATAATTGAAAAGACATGAACATAACAAGTATTTAAATATTTTAACTAGCGTATAGATATTTCGTATATATGGTAAAGTTAGATGTATATATATATATGTATAAAGCTATACACTTACCACAATAAATATAATATAACGATAGAACTTGCAAAGGGGAGTAAATCGGTTTGAAGCAAATAAAAGTGCAATATTTGATATACTTTATTGTTATGCAAATATTTAATAACGATTGTGAAGTGCTGAAATATTTTTACAGTTTAGAATGAAGTAGTCTGAAAACACAAAAGTAAAAATAAACTGTTTATTGACCCTCAAAATTGTTGAGTTAAACACTGAGTCAATTACGTTTACTTTGGTTAGTTATTTGTATATTGTGGAAATCAAAAATACTCTTGGAATTTTTGTTAAGTAACTTCAACGATTCATTCGCATAAGACAAATTTTGAAACTACGTTGTCTGAATACATCCAGCAGCTCTCATGGCAAATACCAGTTAAATTATTTAACCGTACAATAGAACCATAGCTAAAGGTTTATTATTTGTTATTCCGGTTTTTAAGCATAATTTAGTAACCTTTACTAGGTCTTGTTTAAACATTCCTTCAGCAACTCGAAAGAAAAATTTCCACAACGTTTCAAAATAATAGATCTGGTATGAACATTTAATATTCGGGTTTTCTTTTTAACATTTTGTAAACAAAATTTCTGACTGTATTTATAGCCGAAGGAAGATCTTTAAAACTTTTATTTTTGAACTTCAGTTTCTCATCTAACTATATGAAGGTAATGGGTGAGAAAAATTAAATTATTTCTCATTATTTTACGTCTTTTTTTCAAAAAATCGAATTACTTTTGAATAAATTCCTCCTAATTGTATGTAAATTTAAATAGAATTATCCGTAGGTGAAAGTTTCCGAAAATTTAAATCTCCGGATTCCATCACAATACATTTAAATTTTCTTTATTTGATCACGAACTTTCAAATATAAATTACGTAAATGCTTCTGAAATATTATTATCCAAGAAATCCCTACCGGTCATTAATGCTCTCATAACCATCACTCTTAACTCTAACTCAACCACACATATGAGTTGATTTTAAAAACAATAATTGTTCATCTGTTTGATACCCCTCCTAGTTGCACACCGGTATATCTGTGTACTTACATACGTAGAAACAGGGTTTCGATACCCGTGGTGGTTAGACCACAAGTAGTCCATTGCGTAACTGTGTGCTTAGCTACAAACAAATAAAACGAACGTTCAAGTTTTTGGCAAAGTCTAATCATAGATTAAGTTTTCTGTGTCTTCTTTTAGACAAACTAAATTTAGAAATAAGTTTTCATATAGAGAAGACAACCTGAAAATTTAGAAATGCTATTATACGCTTTAAATGTGCTTGACATTTAAGTGTCACAAGCCATATCGGCTTCTCTATGATGTATTGGTAAACATGTGAGAGTCTTGTTTTCATTGTCTATCCATAAGTCTTCATACAAGTCCAGAAAGTCTATGATTCACTCGATCAGAAATATCTTTAACATTAAGATCTCTGTACAGCTTATTAAACGTAGATTTTAAACAAAAAAAAAAACTGTTGCAGTCAATATAATGTGCCTATCATTGAATATGCAAGAGAGCTACTGATACTTTTACTTCTATAACTTTAATAATCATTTAATACTCTGATATCTCTTAATTTAATTAGATGTGTGAGGCTAGCGGCTAGGGTTACCAGACTGTTAATCCACATATTCATGGTTTGCGACTCTTTGACTCAAAAATGCGCTCCACACTTCTGAACCATAAATATCGCGATAAGAGTCAACGACAAATCCTGTTATTCTACTAAAAGAAAGTAGTATAAAAGTTGGCGGTGTGCACTGTTGACTACACTTTAGTATAGCAGCTCAAAAGCAGGAAAGGCTTCGAGCAAATGTTATTGATATTCATTGTGAAACATAACGTTACAGTTTAGGCTATCTGTGTTTTGGTCATCACAAGCATCAGAATTTGATTTTTAGAGTTATAAGCTCAGATACTCTTCACAGAACCATCAAATAACTTTCATGCAGTTGGTCCTAGAGATGTATGTTTGTACAAACTTAATATAGTACAATATTTTATCTAATAGAAAAGATATACGTAATTTACGATCCCTGTATATATATACATATTAATCCATAAAATTAATATCTTCACAATTGTGAGTATAATACTAATTGCATTAGTAAAAAAAAAATTGAAATAGATTAGAAGATACATACAATGTAACACGATATTTCATTTAAAAGAAACACAAGATTCTTTGCATTGTAAGGCCCCAGCATGGCTAGATGGTTAAGGCACTCGACTCGTAATCTGAGGGTCGCAAGTTCGAATCCCCGTCGCATCAAACATGCTCACTCTTTCAGCCGTGAGGGTATTATAATGTGACGGTAAATCCCACTATTCGTTGATAAAATAGTATCCCAAGAGTTGGCGGTGGGCATAATTACTAGCTTCCTTCACTCTAGTCTTACACTGCAAAATCAGGGACGGCTAGCACGGATAGCCTTTGTGTATCTTTGTTCGAAATTCAAAAATAACCAAACTGCATTGTAAACATTTTGTGTGTAAATAATAAAGTATACGAAGTATTCAAAATTTTTTGAAGAAAGAAAACATCGATAGAAACTTGTCCTGCAGATGGTTAAACATTACAACTTTTGTTTCTTAACTTGACCCAAACTTTAGGTTAGGAAACTATTGTAGGTAATATATCTTCTGAACACACTTTCTGTTTCATCTAATACTAGAAATATGATCATTTATTTTTTTTAAAAAATCTTTGTTATCCCAAGAGAAATTCAGGTTATTTGACGCATATTGAGTTTAAAGTATTCGAAATCCAATTTCTATTTCTTTCAAGATGTTTCTTTACATTTTTATGGACTTTATTTTTTGTACTTTACACACTGATATAGGCTGAGCCTTCAACACACATGACCAGAAGAACTTATTTGGCTGAATTCAGTACTGGGTTTTCTTTCTTCTATATATATTGAATAAAATAATTCCTTCTATATTTTTTCTCAGTGTCAGTTTCCTTTTTCTTTTTACTTTTTCTGCCTCGATATCCGCGAACTGAATAAGACGATTCTTTGTTTTTCAATGTGGAACTGTAATTACATGTTTCCAAAGTTTTAATTTTTTGTAAAATAATATATGATAAACAGTGTGACTGCTCTTTAGTTTGTAGAATTTATACTAGATTTGATTGTGGTAAGTGGAAAATAAAGTTCTATAGTGTATTACTGCCTTCGATAAAGTAGTTTAAGCAGTAAACTACTGCTTATTATCTTATTATGCTTAATATTATCAGCATATTATCTTTTTCACACTAGAAATTTCCTTCTTTAAATTGCGTTTCAAAAATTATCAAAGGGTGTATTATATATGCACTTAAAATTAATGTTTTGTTTTAACATTTGGTAGTTTATAGACGTAGCAGAGAATTAGCGTGTTGGGCTCTGGTTTGAAGAGCTCAGACAGGATGCTGTTGAACACGTTTCATACTTTGGAGCTTGGGAGCGTTCTGAAAATAACATTAATTCTTGTTATTTGATTCAAAGCCCTTGTAGTGGCAAGTGTTGTTGACTGACAGTCTTCGCACTGGTCAGCATTTCCTTGTAGATACTGGTCCTGCTGCTGAGCCCATGTGAGTATAATGTGATTTTCAAGTTGAAACATCACATTTCTATGTCAAAATAAATGTGCAGAACACAGATAGCCAGATTGTGTAGCTCTGCGCTTAACAACAAATAAACGTAATAAATGATCGCATTCGGGTGTGTGTATGTATATATACATACATACGTGACCGTGAGGGTGTTATAATGTGACAGTCAATCTCACTATTCTTTAGTAATAAATTAGCCCAAGAGTTGGCTGTGGGTGGTGATGAGTAGCTACCTTCCATCTAGTCTTACATTGCTAAATTAGGGACAACTAGCGGAGATAGTTGTCATGCAGCTTTGTATGAAATTCAAAAGAAACAAACAATATATGTATATATATATATATATAGGTGTGTTAGTGTCAGTTTTAAATTAGTTAAATGTACAGGATTAATTTTTGTTTAATGGCCCGGCATGGCCAAGCGTGTTAAGGCGTGCGACTCATAATCTAAGGGTCGCGGGTTCGCATCCCGGTCGCGCTAAACATGCTCGCCCTTTCAGCCGTGGGGGCGTTATAAAGTGACGGTCAATCCCCACTATTCGTTGGTAAAAGAGTAGCCCAAGAGTTGGCGGTGGGTGGTGATGACTAGCTGCCTTCCCTCTAGTCTTACACTGTTAAATTAGGGACGGCTAGCGCAGATAGCCTCGAGTAGCTTTGTGCGAAATTCCAAAAAAACAAAAATTTTTGTTTAGATACTTATAAACAACGTAATTTTAAATGTACGAAATATGATTAAACGTACAGAAAGAGAGCGACTAATAAAATTTGTTTGTTTACTTTTTTTAATGAAACACACGCAGTAGAATTATTTGTGATCTGCCTATCGCCAGAAATTGACTCCGGCTGGGCCACTGAAGCAGACAAGAAACAAAGAAAAACACTTACATATAGTTTACTATATTTTTAACCAAACATCTTGACAACACCCAGAGACACACACCTTCTGAGCACTTAAATGGTTCCGTAATGGTTCCGTAAATAGTCATATTTATTCACTGTGAAGTGAAGTGCTAATAAATGTTGCTACTGTTAGACACAATTTATTTAAAGAGTAAAAATACGGAATTGAAGTAATTTTGACGAAACTTTAACTACCATATTATCTACTCAGATAGCTTGCTTCGATCATAACTTAATAGTAATAATGAAACACACTCAACATCATGTCAAATTACAGACAGCAATTGTAGTACATATGTTATCTTAAATTTTGCCATGGAAGTCAATAGAGAAGATGCTTTGTTTACAGCATGGACCATTTCCTCACACTGTCCATCAACTCTATCAAAATGCTTGGAATTTTACAAACACTATATTTTGCTACCAGTTTGTAATATTTTAAGCACACCAGGTGTGGCCAACAAACCTAAATTCGAATGTTTTACCCGTGAATTGTTTAAAAAAGTTATGGAGTTGAATATTTTGAACCAGACGTTTATCATAAGAGTAAGAAAGATAAACTTCTGATCCTTTACAGAGTCACAATATTACAGATTGTTAAGTGCTTTATATAAGAAGTATTTTGATTGGGGAAATCAGTATTCATGTGATGATCACAGCTAATATGAAGTCGCGGTGGAATGCAATGCAACAGAATTACATTTTGACATTGTTTGACGTTCGCAGGTAGCGTTGTGTCACTAAAATATTGTTCGATAGAACAGAGGTCGTTACCTGCTTAGTAGCAGTGAAATAGAATATAATGCGTAAATTCAACATTTAAAGTTTTAAAAACTACCATTTCATATTAACTGAACTTCCGAACAACATGGACATCTAGTTTCAAGTACACAGGTCTGTACGTGCATGTTAGCGTTCAAATCAAAGTCTGTTTGAAGTATTTGTAAGATGATAGGTTATCAAACTGGAACATTTTTCATCAATCGTGATATAATTATTGGGTTTGGGAGTAGAAAAACGTATTTTTACATATGTCAACAACATCTCTGAAGATGAATGTTAAAACTTTTTCGGCCCAGCATGGCCAGGCTGTTAAGGCACTCGACTTGTAATCTGAAGGGAGCGTGTTCGAGTCCCTGCCATACCAAACATGTTCACCCTTTCAGCCGTGGGAGCGTTATAAAGTGATTATCAATCACGTTATTCGTTGGTAAAAGAATAGCCCAAGAGCTGCCTTCCCTCTAGTCTTATACTACTAAATTAAGGACGGCTAGCACAGATAGCCCTCGTGTTAGGGACGACTAGCACAGATAGCCCTCGTGTTAGGGACGACTAGCACAGATAGCCCTCGTGTTAGGGACGGCTAGCACAGATAGCCCTCGTGTTAGGGACGACTAGCACAGATAGCCCTCGTGTAGCTTTGCGCGAAATTCAAAACAAACAAAAACATTTTCTAGCGATTCTTGTCCTGTTTATAAACGTATTCATGAAATATTTTTCTGCATCTGTTAGTTTGTAAAATAAATCGTTATTAGATATAATATTGCTATTATTGTAATTCAACAAACTTAAGAAGGCATTTAATTTAATGTACAAGAGCGCTTTGTATGAACTTGTTTAATAACACGTTTTATATAATAATAGTAACGAAATACCAAGTTTCTCTCAATACAAGGCTTACAGATTTGCTCAGTGGATTTCAGCACCCCTACTATATAAAGTATTTCAGCACCCCTACTATATAAAGTGTTTCAGCACCCCTACTATATAAAGTGTTTCAGCGTCGCTGTATTTAAACCCCTCCCCATACCACTATATAAACAAATCTTGTTTCTAAGCCACAGAAGAAAGCTAGTATTTGATTGTACTATGCCACGGAATTTTAATTCAGTACATTGGATGTGTAATAATAATAATATGATGCAGTTTGTTATGTTTAGAAAGATTTTGTCAGTTCGTATCGTGAACATCTCGAATATCGGAAATAGACAAGTTTTGTGGATTTCTGTGCTGCTACCTGGTAGCGATTATGTCAAAAAGATATCAACTTGAGTACCTTGAATAAACGCTTGTGATAAATATGTATAAATATAAAGCTCTTCTACAAGAAAAAACAGCCCCAGGGCAACTGAGTTTAAAATGTTATCTTACTGCTAGTCTCGTCAAGAAGGAAACTAATTTAAGCACTTAATAGACACTTTCCGCATATCATAACACCTGTTTTATTTCCATTACAAGGTCTATTTAAATGCATTCCTAGATTTATGGTGTTTTAATGTACCCTTCTGTTTTCTCTCTGATATCACATTCCCAACGTACAGACTCCTGTTTATTTGATAAATGTCTTCAGTGGCTCAGCGGTACGTCTGGAGTCTTATCACGCTAAAACCTAGGTTTAGATATTCGTGATGGGCACAGCAAAAATAGCCCATTATATATAGTTTTGTGTTAACAACGAAGTTATAAAAAAACACTTCGTTTACCGCTATTTTCCAAAACCTTTAGACTCCACCTACGTTCTTTTTTAACAGCTAATAAATTTGTTTAAACTCAAAGTAAAAAGCTCTTCAGTTTCTGCTCACAAGTTGTTATTTACCGAAAACAGACAAGTTTATTTGTTGAATTATTCTCGATGTTTCAGATGTTTGTTGAACTTTTACCAAAACATTGAAAAAATGGACAAAGTGAAACCTGCACTTTAAACTCACTTAATTTTAGCAAGACAAAAAGGTTTACACAGTGTGCAAGAAATAAAGGTTAAAGTTAAAAACAGCTTCTTAAGAACGTCAGTTGCTAGATGCTACAGAACTGCAGATTTCAGTTTATTTTCTAGCAGGTAATAAATAACATCTTATAACAAAGAAGTTGCTACATATCTTACGTTATTAACAAAATGATTAACAACATTTGAAACCGGCAATTTCCCACAAGCCTGGGTTCGGAGGCTTTTGGGCACTTCGAAATTATCAACTGTTTTCGTGAGAGAAAGAAGGCCAAAAACACTGGAATCACAGTGGTCTGATTTGACTGTGTGCTTAAGAAGTCATCCTGTGTCGTTACAATGAGCTACAGTACCGTTGGTTTGTTTGAGATGAGACACTCATAATAGAGGGTGTATGAGAAGTCTGTCAAGGTGCGGGGTCAAAGTTTGACCTACGCGTTCTGTGCAGAAGTTGTTACAATGGAAATTGCAGTATCAACCAATGATGAATGGTCATAAGCAAACAAAAAACAACAACAACAAGTAACCAATGACGAATCAGTTCCAAGATCATCGGGAGACCAGGAAAAGGTGTGGATAACCCTTAAAAACTAATTATCGAAACTTAATTGAATGGAGAAGATAAAGTAGATTTGTATATACTTTTGCTGTTCCAATCATATTTGTAATTCTTCTGTATTTGTAAATGACTTTTTTTCCTCGTTATCCTTGGTTAATTAATGTAAACTAGATAACCACATTTACTGTCATGTTTATGTTAGTAGACTGTAGGTGGCGTATTCATATCTGTTGATACATCATCGTTTTCTTATAAATTACTAGCTATTTCTTGTTGGTAGTAAAACAAATGAGAAAGTATTATACGTGGTATATGTCTCAGGTTTTTTGTTTATTTCTTCCACATATCCTTCTGATCTCTCGTATGAGTTTCTTCATGAATTTTCTATCTTTTTAAAGTTCTCTTTATAATCAGTAGTCTCTATATGTAAACAACTCTGTGGAATCAAAGTTAAAACTTATAGACGGTTAATGCAAATAGCTTTTGTGTAGCTTTGCGCGGAATTAAAAAGAAGTTCCAGCTTTGTAAGGAACGTCTTAGATCAAGAAAAACATCTTGCAAACAATTAAATATTTTCTTAAGGTGGCTAAGTGTTATGTCTTATAACACTGAAAATAGACCTCTAATATCTGCTGTGAGCACAACCCGTTGTGTTGCTTTGCTCTTAATAATAAACAAGTGTGAAAAATAGCACGAGTTCAGACATATGTAACGTTACACACAATGAGTTTTTTGTTTTTTTTACTGATTGCGTATCTTATAAATTTACATTCAGAACAAGCCATTACTGCTACAGGCGATTGAAAATGTCTAACAACACACCAGTTAGAATGAAAATGTACTCTAGAAATCACTATTCTATAAACAATACCTGAAAAATAAATATACATCAGTCACGGCAGTTTGTTCCCACTTTGTTTTATAATTAGAACTGTTATATCAACCTTTCCACCATTTGATATGTTATACCGTGACTTCCACTGCATGCTAGTTCAGCTGATGTATTTGTACATCATTTCACGTGTTTGCTGTAAGTCACAGTTGCGTACCTTTAAAACAGCTACCTCTTGTCATTGTTTGTTTGTTGGTTTTTGAATTTCATGCAAAGCCACACGAAGGCTATTTGCGATAGCCGTCCCTAATTTTACAGTGTAAGACTAGAAGGAAGGAAGAAAGTCATCACCACCTACCGCCAACGCTTGGGGTACTCTTTTATCAAGGAATAGTGGGATTGACTGTCACATTATAATGCCCCCACGGCTGAAAGGACGAGTACGTTTGGTGTGAAGGGGATTCGAACCCACGACACTCAGATTTTGAGATTAGTGCCTTAACCTCCTGGCCATGCCGACCCTACTTATTGTTATTGTCAGTACAGAAATCGTACATTTGAAGATATTATTTGAACTTGGTGCGCGTATAGTAGACATACAATTTGCGTACACAGCTACGTTTATTTGACGCTCACCTAATCATATATTCAGATAAGTGCCTCCCCTCTTCTGTTAAATACAGTCTTGTGGTCATACCTTTCACACGAGTTTATCCACTTGCTGTTAGACGCTACACATGTTATATCATTGATTCCATTTGCGAAGTATAGAGACTTTGAATTTCACATAGATACCTTTATTTCCTACTTGTTTGAAAGCAGTACAATTTATATCGCTGTTTACCTAATATTAGTCAGAATAAGTACACTATACTGTGTTACCTCTGCCTATTGGTGACTTGTCTGCCTTTCAATAATTTATTGTGACTAAAAGTTTAAATTATAATACCATTTAAACACAGTAATGTACTTTATATAATTGAAATAAAAATTTCGCAAAGGTTTTTAACAACTTTAATTTTGACGTACGTATGCTGTATCATAAGTTAAAAGTAAAAGCCACTGAAAGAAACAAAAATGCGTTTAAAAATCACTTAAATCTAAATATAAGGAAGACTCACTTTTTTTGTAATAATTATAATAACTGACTTAAGTATGCATCAAAGAATTAAGTGAATGATGTGACAACAAAATCAAGTTCGATCGAAGAGAACATAGAAGCAACAAGGAATATATTTAAGTCAAACACAAACCCAGGAGAACACTAATTACGAGAAACTTGATTTTAAATAACCTTAAAATCAAGTGGATCAGTCACAAGATATTGTGCAGTCGAAATACTAAGAAATATATAATAATACAACAGCAATATTTTTGCATAAACTATGTACTTGGTAATAGCTTTGAACCCTTTAATAATATACATATGACTTGTATTTTTTAATGACGTGTAAAGAAAACCGTCACCTATTATGTTTAGCTTTGAAACAGAAAATACTTACTTTATTACAGTTGTTGTGGAATGCACGACGTGCACGTGCTTGTGGTACGTGTACTGAAACTTTGGTAACAATCCCTACAGTCACGTCATCCGAAAGACCTCCTCATGACAACAATTAGCAAATGTGGGTGATTAGTCCAACTGATTAAATATAATAAATCACGTAGAAATAGATATCCTGTCCGGTTATTAAACGTTGAATAAGACTAAAAATAGAGGTTTGACATTTCCTGGATATCTAATTATGCAGCATGGCACGCACGAGCAACTAAACTCAAATACAATAGTACTTTTAAAGTCGATAAATGATTATTGCAGTTTTACAGGGACGACTTGTAATAAAGATCCCTATTTAGATTGCTTGAATAGAGTTAGTATGTGTGTTTTTTGATAGCAAAGCCACAGCAGGCTATCTGCTGAACCCATCGAGAGAAATCGAACCCCTGATTTTACCGTTGTAAATCCGGAGACATACCGCTGTTCTAGCGGGGAATAGAGTTAGAGTCTTATTTTTATATCTACACAATTGTAAGAGTTTATTAATTAGTGTGAATGTGTATTTCCATTGTCATTCAAAGTTCCGTGTCAATACAACACAGCAATATTACGTTTTTGGATTTGTTGCTAATTTTGAAAATATATATATTATTATTATTATTCAAATATATCAGTGAAGGGAAATTAATGGTTTCCTTATTGTAACCAAGAATTCCTGGAGAAAAACAATTAATATCACTTAATGACTTAAAAATCAACAACAACACAACATTAAACATTATTGTATTTACTATGGGTTTGTTTATATCGTTCGCAAAACCTTCATATGAAACAATGAAGTTTACTGAATATTTAATTGAAATTGTTTTTTTGAATTTCGCGCAAAGCTACACGCTTTTGGGTTACTTCTTAACCACCGAATAATAGGACTGACCATCACATTATAACGGCCTCACAGTTGAAAAGGGCGAGCATGTTTGCTGCGATGGAGATTCGAACTCATGACCCTCGGATTACAAGTCAAGTGCCTTAACCACCTAGCCATGCCTGGCCATTTAATTAAAATAACCATATTAAAAAGAATGTTAAAACCATAACATCTAGTATTTTGCTAAAATATAAAATTTATATTAATGTTACCAGTACTGTTAAGAGCAAAAAGAGCAAACTAATTTTGAATATTAGTCATATCCCGGTTGTTTATAAGTTTAAAGTTATGATAGTTCTCGATAAACGTGAGATACCCCAATTTCTACTACTTTAACCTTTTGTCTCTCTCCTTCTGGCAGGTACTGTGACGGTAAAAAATAAAATAAACATGAGAAATTAAAATATTCAATTTTACTTTCTAGCATGATTTCTTTATCGTGAGAGGGAGGACGAGCATATAACATGTTATGGAATAGTTTAAATGCTGCAATGAAAATCCTGTTGCCATGCATGTGTTCATCACAGCAGAACTTTGCAGTTGACTGTTTGTTTCAGCGCAGTGCAAAGATGCTGATTCACTTAGGCCTAATTTACGATCAACATCAAAATTTTTACCAACATTCTACGCAAATATTAATGCTAAAGTTAGACAGATATTGATAATTTAAACCTTTAACGGTGATCGCATAATGATGAAAGACTTCTATGTTTTCAAAAGTAAATAATTTATAAATGTTGCTGATTTATTAATGATTCTTAAAATGAGATCATAATCTTCAAAGAAATTTTAAACTTTAAGTTTTACACTTAGTTCCAGCTAAATATACTAAGTGAATTAATTAGATTTTATTTGACTTGGAAACAAAAGAAGAGGTCGAATAAAACAGCATTTTACTTGCGACTCAGAAAACAAATCATTTGTTGTCCTCATAGCAAGTCAATGACTATTTGATGATGCATGGTAGAACAAGCACTAAACAGTGGTTGGTTAACGACTGTGAAAAACAGGAGTGTATGAAAAAAATAATTGCATTTTGATTCTGTGGTTTTCAAATCTATTCTCGCCTTATTTCCAAAACTCAGGAACAGTCGTCCAAAAGTTTGAACTAGTTGCCAAAGGAAAGTTAAGTTTACAAATTTAGTAGTGGAAGACTAGAGGGAAGGCAACTAGTCATCACCATCCACCGCCAACTCTTGGGCTACTCTTTTACCCACGAATAATTGGATTAATCGTTACATTATAACGCCCCCACGGCTGAAAGGGTGAGGATTTGTGGTTTGACGGGGATTCAAACCGCGACCCTCGGATTAGGAGTCGAGTGCTTTAATCACCTGGCCATGTCGGGTCGACTTTTATTTAAATAGTAAGGTTAGCTATCACAATTAAAACACTCCTAATGCTAAAGGTTTCCGTTTCTCAGGCATGGTTTTGTTTCTTTGTTCTGAATATTGCGCAAAGCTACTCGAAGACTATCTGCTCTAGTCGTCTTTAATTTACAAGTGATAACCAAGAGGGAAGGCAGCTAGTCAACAACACACACCGCAAGCTCTTGAGTTACTTTTTACCAACGGAGAGTGGGATGGACATTTAATTTATCACACCCTTAAGGTTGAAAAGGTGGACATATTCAGTAACGGGATTCGAACCTACGCATTTCACAGATTGTGAATGTTTTTTTTTGTTTTCAGAGGAACCTTCAAAAGCGTGCTTCCAATTTCCAAACTCAAACTTGGTAAATCGCAGTATTATAAAAACACTAGTGAGAAAAATGTATCTACATAAAGATCATTACTTTAAGTAGACGAATCCATTGGTAATGTAAACATGTATACGTCATTGTACATGTTTATTTTATTTGCTGCTTAAACATAATTTAATGTAATTCTTCAGATAACAGAATGCAGCTCTGAACCTAATAAGAAATAAATATTTAAGATTATAAAAGAAAATTTGTCCATAACACTAATTTTATGGATGGAATTGCGACTATTGGTATGTTCAAGTCTTACGTTTCTCTATATATGACCAACGTTGTGATTAAAAACATCTATGTGACTACGCCCCAAGTCTCGGTGATAAGTATGTACGTCTGAAACGTTAAAAAATCTGATTTTTAATTTCTGTGGTAAGTAAAGCACAAATTGGCTATTGTACAACTTTGTGCTTAACAATAATAACAACTAAACATTTATATAAGGTCAGAGTCATATAAATGATAATTTTTTATATTTTTAACTTGTTTATTTGTTATTAAGGGAAAAGCTACAAAATGGGCTATCTGTGCTACACTAGTTAGGGTATCGACACTCGGCTTTTCTTCAGACCTGCCTGCCATTGAGCCACTGAAGACCATTTTCTTGTCATATTCAGATGCTATATTATGATGTATATGGACTACAATGATAATCAGTAATGCATAATTCATCTTGTCAAAGTCTTTTATTCAAGTAGATATGAAATATGTATAAGAAAGCAATCACGAAGTGAATAAATCCGTTAGACATCGATCAAGGAACAAATATGTATTTAAATGTTCGTGTTTTTGGGTGCATATTTTATGCGGTTAGAATGTAGAAACTTTAGAACAAAATATTGAAACGTTATTTATTCAGGATCAAACTTGATTTGAAATGATAGTTTTGGCGGTAGTAAGATAAGAAAAACATATGGAAAATGTTAGAAAAACGACCAATATATATTGATAAATATTTTATTATTTTCAACTTGATTGATTTGTTTTGAGTTTAGCCCAAAGCTATTCAAAGGCTATCTGTGTCATCAGTGTCAGAGAGAAGGAAGGCACCCACCGCCAACTCTTGGGATACTCTTTTACTAACGAATAGTAGGATTGACCGTCACATTGTAGCGCCTCCACGACTGAAAGGACGAGCATGTTTGTTGTGACGGGGATTCGAACCCACGACCCTCAGGTTATGAATTGAGTGCCTTAACCACTTGGCCATGCCGGGCCTTTCAACTTCAACAGCTATTCAACTAACATATGGTTAAACAGCTCAGTCAATTATATCTTCTTTGTATAGAACTGTTGACCAGAGGGAAGAAAATCAGCTAGCAACAGCCATCTCCTTTACAAATACTCTGAACCGAAAAGCTTGTAGCGGAATGGAAAAAAAAAATCAATCCGCATCATTATAACAAGAAAGGTTTAAAAACGAACATTGCATTAATGAGATTTTGAAGTTTTAAACGTTTTGACAATGAAACATGGTAATATAATATAGCGTCCAAACAAGCATTTAAACACTATCGTGTACAAAATATGTTGTAGTAATTTAAATCAAATCAACCTGTTTTTCATTTTCTAAAGCACATTAACACATTTTAGCCGCGGCATAACGGCTCATAGAATGGCTCTTAGTTTTTCAAGAACAAAATTTTAACTCATAACTCCTTCATCTCTTGGCCGATTTCAGTTCGTAAAACCATTTCTATTGATGTACTTGACCATGTCCATAATTTCATAGGTTAATTCACTGTAATCCTGTTTAAAATAATTTAAATTTGACCTTAAGCTGGTAGAGATTCTGATAAGTAACAAAATCGAATTGGGTGTACACGAGCTTCACGCTTGGTGTCACTAACGCACAAAAGTACAGCTAATAAAAGAGGTAAAGGTCTCATATATTTGTTTACTCTAATCATGCCCAAGAAATTCAATTGTCGCGGCCTTTGAGGATTCCATCTTGTTCTTTCTAAAGCTGAATGGGATGTGATCTGATGGTTAAATGAAACCTTATGCTGCTGATTACACTCCGTACTTTCATCTATAAGCGCATTATAAAAGTAACAATCAATCTCGCGATTTGGTTACAAAAAGTCGAAAAAAGCCGTAGTGGCAATGGGTTCTGCTGGTTGACTTAAACCCTATAAAAAAAAAACTGATGGCTATACCTGAACGTTTGATGTCAATTATCTTACCATTTAGTTTTATGTTCTCTTAAGATGCTGTGCCCGGCATGGCCAGGTCGTAATCTAAGTGCCATTAGTTCGAATCCCTGTCAAACCAAACATTCTTGCCCTTTCAGCTGTGAGGGCGTTATAACGTGATGGTTAATCCCACTATTTATTAGTAAAAGAGTAGCCTAAGAGTTGGCGATTGGTGGTGATGACTAACTGTCTTCCCTCTAACCTTTCACTGCTAAATGAGAAATGGATAACGCAGATAACCCTCGTGCAGCTTTGCGCAAAATTAAGAAACAGACAGATAAATTATGGAAAGATGCAGGGAGAAGGAGTGTGCTTTGAAAGTGATAATATTAAATAGAAGACTTTTGAAATGGAAACTATGCTCCAGTGTTATTGTCAAGATGCATTGTTTACAGGCAGAACACGAAAGAACGTGTAATAATTCGATAAAGCTTTTCAAAATAATTTTAATTTAATATTCAACCTTGGTATTCAGAGATGTTTTTTTTCCATACCTGAATATTATTTCGTATGTAAATTACATGGGTTATTATTATCTTAATGTTGTTGTTTTTCGTAAATCTTTGCATTTGAGAGGCTTTGTTTGGTTTGGTTTGAATTTTGCGCAAAACTATTCGAGGGCTATCTGCGCTAGCCGTACATAATTTAGAAGTGTAAGATTAGAGGAAAAGCAGCTAGTCATTATCATCCACCGCCAACTTTTGGGCTGCTCTTTTACCAACGAGTAGTGGGATTGGCCGTGACATTATAACACTCCCACAGCTGAAAGGGCAAGCATGTTTGATGTGACGGAGATTCGAACTCGCGACCCTCGGGTAACGAGTCGAGTCCTTAACCACCTGGTCATGCTGAGCCGCATTGAATACGAAATCAAAATCAAAAAGCCATTGTTGTAGACTAAACATTGAGGGAGTACCACCACAATTTCACAACCATTTCATAAAGTTATGTTACATTTGGAACTGTATTTGGTATGATAAATTGTTCCCATATAGTGTTTTAAAAGAATGTTATATTCTGATAAAAAAAAAAACCAAGTATGTTAGAACTAATACATTAATATGATTATAATCAGCACTGGTAATTTAATTAAGTAACGGTAAAATTATTTCCAAAACAAGTTAATTTTCCTGTTAATATTACTAGAACAAGTACGTGATTAACCTTTCCTTCCTTGAGATTGTGACTGTTAATAGAACGTTAATGGACGTTTGAGCATACAAACATTGTTCCTATAGAGACCAGACTTACAATGAGTTCTATCTTCCAGTTATCTTTGGTTAAACTTGAATAAAGTGAATTAAAATAAAACGGGTTGAAATCAGAAGTACTTGGAGATAGATAATTATACCGATGAAATGTTCGCCTCTGGCAATCGAAACGGTAAATGTAGAAGACAGCCATACTTAGTATTATAAGTAGCATACCAAGTGTATTGGCTAAAAGAGAAAATATACACTTTATTATGCTCTAAAGGTTTGGCGTAAACCATTTCATACCGTTATTTTTTATTCAAATAAAACTCGGTGTAATGTTTCAGTTAGAATGTTTAATCAGTAACTTTCACTTGCTTTTGATTAAATATCTTGTGAATGCGTCTATTTCGCGAAAAGTCCAATCCGTATCTATACGAAACAATTTCTAGATCATTGGCTTAAAGAGTGTTTATATGCCAACATGATCACCATTTTTTGTCACATGATTTTGTCACTCCAACCACACAGTAATCCATAGAAGCTGCATTCAGTGACTAGGCTGGTATGTTTTCGTACGAAAGAACATAGATTCCCGTTTCGTTCTCATATTTCTTGATGTATGCAAAAGTGGAATAGATTTATCATGAAAGTAACTTATGCACACATGACTTCTGCCACTTTTCCGGAGTGAGTACTTCTTGATTGTTTTGCGTACTATTGTCTAAGACACATGGATAGCTGGCTGTTGTGCTTGTGAATTCCACTAAACGCCTTACTTTGCTCAACATTACTGGGATACTATAAGACTCTTTCTAGAGAGCTGTGGTATCCCAAAATGATCCATATCGCTTTGTTTTCTAATACCATTAAACATCAAGATTAGCCTTCTGTTGGAAACGTTAAATCCAGATTTGAAAACATTTTTATTATAAGAATCTGTTAATATTTTGCACCGAGAAGACCAGTCATATTTTCTTTCCAAAAGCTTCCAATTTTTGACGTCATTACATTACCTAAATAACGCCAAACAAGATCTGATGGCGTCTATTATAATACGAAAGTGTTAAGGAAAATCATTTCGCTCAGTTGTTGAAATTTTACGATACATCCTGCAATTATATTTTTAGCATAGCAAGTATGTGGATTTGTAAAGAATATATTAATAGATTCTGGTTGTCTTTACCTTAATGAAGTAACACCGTTGACACGCCAATAGTAATCAGAATCTATGTTTTTAGTATTATGACATGATATATTTACTGATAATTTAATTTTCAATTTGTTGTGATAACTTGATGAAAAATCACACCTTCTGTCATACCGACATTATTACAGAATTACACGTGTTTGCATTTAGTAATCGCTTTCTTCATGGAAACTGTGTGAACTCAAGATTATATTCGATCGTCGAATGGTAACAACTACTGGTAATAATATTTTTTGTTATCAACTCTGTCAGTGTAATATGTATATTACATGATATATTAAATCCAGTAAATGTAAATACGCTAATGGATAAAAGTACAAGTCAAATAAAATTATTATATTAAACCACGTGTCTTACTTTATAATATTTATTTCTACACAGTACGTTTTATACAAAATAATGTTACAAACTAGAAATAAACTTCGTGAATCTTTTTAACAAACTTCATTTCTATAGTAATGTTATCACGTGACCATGTAAACATGGTCACGTTTTTGAAAAACTAAAAACACTTATTTTATGAAAAAAACTTCAAATTTTTGTTTGTGACCAAGTTACGTTTTTGTAAGATCTACTTTTTGTATAACTGCAACTTTATGTGTGGAATTACAACCCAAACTGCATTTTATAATACGAATTATTACATATGTATGTATTTACTGTGAAATCGATGACGTGTTTCTAGTGTTGTGGTGAAGCGTGTAGACAAAACAGTAAAACGAACTTACAGAAGAATTTCACATATAAATTTATTACAAAAGTTATGGCGGTTCAAAGATACGTCCTTCAATAGGGCAGATATATAGATAAATAGACCGAAATACGAATAATCAAAACACTCTTATTAGCCATACAATAACCAGTTACCCCTGTTTTAATGGCTCTAGAATTATTTAGAAAAGAAAAAGAACCGTTTATATTTCTTGGTTAATGTGGATTGACTTTCTAAACACGTTTTTCACGTAAGATAAATAAGAAACAAAGTTGTGATAATATAATTATATAAGGTGGCCATTAGCTTAGAAACTTTAGTTAATGAAATCAGTTGTTCGATAAATAGGTAACCATGTCAGTTGCTTGAGGAACCTCTAAACTCCTAATTAATGACGAGGTAGAGTTCCAAACATGTTCTCGGGTCCAACGACTATGTTTCTCCATTATTCTTTATTCATTACTACTTTCATTATCAACTCAAAATTAACATGCCATAAAATAAAACACCATTCCGTCATGGTTCTCACCCAGTTCTGAGATCCAAGAACTGATTCTCCATTGTTCTCTATTCATTGCTGTCTGTGCCTAATTCAACCTTCTCAATCACTACATATTTTCTAACATCATCCAGTCAACTGAGAGTCTCTCTCTTATTTGTTCTTATTCTTCTGAGTTTATCAGCCAGAAACTTTGTGAATCGTCCATCAGGTCTACTTACGCACCCTAATTAGTGCATATTTCGTTTCCTACATACGTCCAGCATTTGTCTATTTTATGTTGACACGTTCCAATACTTCTTTATTCATTTTCCTTCTTATTTAACTTATCTTAACTATCCATTTATATCACACCATCTTAAAAAGACTTTTCATAACAAGCTAGGACGAAATAGTGCTTAAACCATTCTGCACCCACTAGGTTTTAGCGCCACTTGGTATTTGGGAATAACGAGGCGCTAATGAAGGTGGTTTTCTATGTTCAGTGTAAACTGTCCGAAATTCCAGAAAAACACACATTATATTGAAAAAACTAAACTGTAGTAATTCACGAACACCATCTAGATATGGAAACATAGAAAGGAATATGTACATCACGTATATGGCAGGTTCGTGACTTTTCTCTTCATAATTACAAAAGCAAGTTAAATGCAAATTAATTTCTTTAAAATTCACTAAAACCTGAGAAACTTCTCACTAATTGTTGTTTCTTTGTCACAAAACTCTATAGGTAGAGAGTGTGTTCTTTACACTATGTTTAATAAATAGATGTATATTAAGCATCATATGTTCTATATAAATAACATACGTATTTTCTTCAATTCACGTATCTCACGACAAAGTAAAAGGAAATAGTTTTATATCTATCTCTTATGTTACGCTACACTGGGCCCGGCATGGCCAAGCGCGTAAGGCGTGCGACTCGTAATTCGCGGGTTCGCGCCCGCGTCGCGCTAAACATGCTCGCCCTCCCAGCCGTGAGGGTGTATAATGTGACGATCAATCCCACTATTCGTTGGTAAAAGAGTAGCCCAAGAGTTGGCGGTGGGTGGTGATGACTAGCTGCCTTCTCTCTAGTCTTACACTGCTAAATTAGGGACGGCTAGCACAGATAGCCCTCGAGTAGCTTTGTGCGAAATTCCAAAACAAACAAACAATACGCTACACTGAAAATATTAACCATTGTTTCGTCATACTTACTTATGAGTTACATTGATTGCTCTATTATCTAATAATTATTTATTTCAAATAATTATTTTACTTTTAGCAAATTTCCACCACACCTAATTTTTAAATGCGCAGATATGACGTCACGTCTATGTAGAATACGGCTGTATAGCATCTGTATCTGCAAGTTACATCTGTATTGCAGGGAAGCCGAGATATCGAGAAATGTGCTTTTATTACTCAGAAACTGGTAATTGATTCAGGTAACGCAAAGAGTGATCGATACGAAAATCATAAATAAGATTACACGTTCTGAAATTTGCCGTAACGGTTTAAAAAGTTTGAGGGAATTTGGTATGAAATTCTGCAATGTGATAGCAAACTCTTCTATAGATGAAACTTTTAATAAAATGTTAAGAGGTGGATGTTGATTTACTTCACCACTACTGATTTTCACAGCTGTTGTACAATCTGCGAAACAACTACCGAGGTTTCACGTGTTATTCGTGCATTAAGTACACAAAATGTACCAGTACCCAAGAAAATAGTTTTACAAAACTTCCCCCCTAAAGTAATATTTGTTCTAATGATTATGGCGCACGTGAATAGCTCGTTATGACTTGCGTCGTATGATTTGTCATTGCATTCATGAAGTCAAATACACGCTTAACATATAGATGTATAGTTGAAATAAACTAGTTTAAATCACAGCTTATTTCGTCCTTCATGCTAATTTTATCTGTTTTACATACCTAGTGATTGTTTAGAGTCTGAATAAAACTATGAGCATTTGTAAACTAATAATTTATACAAAGGTTCATTAAGGAATTGCTTCTCAAAATGCTAACAGCCATTTTCTACATTTAGTTTTACATCTTTTTGAAACTAGCCCTTTTATTAAGAATGTTCAAAGTATGACAAATACGTAAGTTAGAGAGATCATATAAATACATTTTATCTTTTGTTTCTCTTCCTTAAAACTCAAATATCTGACGTTATCAAGTAACTCGAGACACGTGTAATACATATTTAGCAAATTCATCAAAACTATCTGACAGCCACACACATACTTTGCATTTAAAAGAATTCTTGACAAATAAACCTCAGGTTAAGTACGTCAATTTTGTACATACACAGTAATAAGTAAAAAAGTGTGTAAGTAGAAGATCTCAGTATTTTTGTTTGAATCAATACATGTATTGAATAACATATTTTGTAAAAGATGTTGTTTGAAATTATCATACCTTTACAACACGATGAAAACAAAACTGTAATAGTGAGTTAAGTAAGTAATACACTAGCCAAATAGTTTAACATTTAAGTCTGCAAGAACTGATTATTTTACGTTTTAAGTCTGTGAGAACTGATAATCTCACACTTTAAGTCTGTGATAACTGATAATCTTACACTTTAAGTCTGTGATAACTGATAATCTTACACTTTAAGTCTGCAAGAATCGATAGTCGTTCATTTAATTTGATTTGTTTTGGATTTCGCGCAGAGCTACACGAGGGCTATCTGCGCTAGCCGTTTCTAATTTAGCAGTGTAAGACTAGAGGGAAGGCAGCTAGTCATCACCACCCAAAACCAAGTCTTGGGCAATTTTTTCCAATGAATAGTGGGATTGACCATGACTTTATAATGTCCCACGGCTGAAAGGGCAGCATGTATGGTGTGTTTGAAGTACATATGAAATATCTGTTATAACTAAAGTTCCCCATATATCTTTGCGGCTTCAGATTATTCAAAATATAAAAATCTTGGTGTTTAAATCGTAATCACTCTTTTATTTTTGTTGATTTTTTTTCGTTGTCTTAAAGAATTGTGAACTTTGGCTTGTATGTTACTATTATATATCATGATTACATTTCAGTAATATAAAACATTGACGTAAAAATAGACCTGGGCGTTTACTAACGTAAGTAAGACGCTAGTTTAATTTGTTTTTACCATGGGATGTCGTCAGGTGTTGTTTTGGTTTATTTAACACTAAAATTTGAAGTCAGTTATAGAACAGCTAGTAGTTTGCTTTGTACAAAATGGTAAAAAGCACTAAAATGCCTTTTAACGATAACTGAGCATTAGTTTTTCAAAAAATATAATATTGGTGAGCACTGGATGATCTCGTACAAAGAAAACTTCATTTCAAAAGTGTTATTCCACCCATTTGTATCAAGATTTTGTTAAAAGTCTACTGCTTTTTACAAAGTAAATTATATGTATAGAAAACTTGTTTTCAGCGTCGATTTGGTCATTATACGTTGAGATAATGTTTGCAAGTTATGTTTACCCCATTTCCAGTCTCAAGCTTAAGGGTGTAAAATTTTATAAATGCATGAAATGTGAATGTTATGATTGCATTTAAGATGGGTTTCTTGTTGAAATTAAAGCGATAAAGCGATTAAAGAAAACTGCGAAGCGGAAGAAGTGATAAAAATGAAATAACCTTTTATTATTATTCTTGTTGTAACCACATTCATTGTCTTTATCATTCACCGATTAACATAACTAGGTATGATTGGTCAGACTTCAACCATGAATCTCATGCGGAAAAGTAGGAGAACATTTATTATTGTCTTTAACAAGTGCACAGTGTTCCAGATGATATGAGCATGTACTGTTTGTTTTGTTTTTTGTTTTTGAATTTCGCGCAAAGCTACACGAGGGCTATCTGTGCCAGCCGTCCCTAATTTAGTACCAGACTAATTTAAAACTAGAGGGAAGCCAGCTGGTCATCATCACTTACCGCTAACTCTTGGGCTACACTTTTTACCAAGGAATAGTGGGATTGATCGTAACATTATAACGACCCCCTCGGCTAAAAGGGCGAGCATGTTTGGTATGGCCGGGATTCGAACCCGCGACCCTCGGATTACGTAGTGAAGAAAAAGAAAGAAAAAATAAAATGATTTGCACATCGCGCAAAACAACAGGAGGGCTATCTGCGCTAGCCATTCCTAACTTAGCAGTGGAAGGCTGCTAGTCATCACCACCTACCGTCAACTCTTGAGGTACTCTTTTACCAACGAATAGTGGGATGAACTATCACATTATAACGCCTCCACGGCTAAAAGGGTGAGCATGTTTGGTGCGATGGGGTTTCGAACCCGAGAGAAAAATAAATTTTGAAAACAGTACATCAAATTGATTTTATATCCAACAGATTTGAAGTTGAGTATGAATTATGAAAATGTTCGAAGATGACTGCCCCCTAGTGGATCAGCGGTATGTCTACGGACATACAACGCTAAAAACCGGGTTTCGATACACGTGGTAGGCAGAGCACAGTTGAGCTCATTGTGTAGCTTTGTGCTTAATTCAACAACAACAGTACGAAGGTGATTAAAATGTTTACGTTTAGTGTGGAAACTACTGTAGTGGATACGTAATTCAGAATTGAACAAAAAGTGACTTTTACAGTTCATTAGTTATTTCAATAAGTATAAAGTTTTAACTCATAGCATCCAGTCGTCTCAATCCGAGTGTCGCAAGCTCGAAAACCTGCACAATTAGACTTGCTTGCCCTTTCAGCCATGGGGGCGTTATAATGTCAACCTCAATCTCATTATTCTTTGGTAAAAAGTAGCCCAAGAGTTGGTGGTGAGTGGTGATGACTAGTTACCTTCCCTCTAGGAACATTTAGTGCAGATAGTCCTCGTGTAGCTTTCCGTAAAATTCAAAACAAACAAATTCATTATAAAACGTGAAATGCTTGAAATTTGTAAGCATGTTTGTAATTTAATGTATTTTACATTTTAAACACACCGTACAGATATTGTTCATTTACAAGATATTTCTGCAACATGATAGTTTCGTTAAAATACACACATACTTTATTTTTAATCGCCACTTATGAAAGTACCTTTTATAAAGTTTCGGTTTTGTAATCATTATTACGCCTATACAATAATAGCTCTGATTTTCTAATAAACAGTGAGAACAATTAAGGATTACAATACAGTTATTACAACTTCAAATATATCTTACATATGTATTGTACACGTACTTTACTCTTGTTCAGATTAGTATTTTATGAAAGTAGATGCGTAAATAAAATATATTTTGTTTGTTTTGAATTTCGCGCAAAGCTACACGAGGACTATCTGCGCAAGCCGTCCCTAATTTACCAGTGTAAGACTAGAGGGAAGGCAACTAGTTATCACCGCTCACCACTAACTCTTGGGCTACTCTTTTACCAATGAATAATAGGATTGACCGCCCTTTATGACGCCCTCACAGCTGAAGGGACGAGCAGGTTTGATGTGATGGGATTCGACTTCGCAACCTTCGGATTACGAGTCGAGTGTCTTAACCATCTGGCCATGCCGGGCCCAACATATATTTAGTCGATGTCATGACTGATTTAACTAAAAGAATTTCACTAAAAATGAGACGTATCGAATTTTATGAATTTTTCTGAAAAGGAAAAAAAAGTGGACAAAGATGTTGACATTCCCAGGAGACAGACCTGGCGCGTCGAAAAAACATTATTTCTCTATCTAAAGAAGTTCGATGTATATTTCATTAAAATTAATGCGCCGCGGATGAATAATAGGTAATCTTCTTAATGAAGAATAATAGCTTTAAAGTTAGGTAGCTAGAACTTTGCACTGCATTTGCTTTATCATATAATGTACCAACTACAGAAAAGCAGAGAAAACAAAAAGAAGGCCAGGCTTGGCCAGTAATCTGAGGGTCGCGGGTTCGAATCCCCGACACACTAAACATACTCGCTCTTTCAACCGTGTAGGCGTTATAATGTTACGATCAGTTCCACTATTCGTTGGTAAAAGAGTAACCAAAGAGTTGGCAATGAGTGGTGATGACTGTCCGCCTTCCCTTTAGTCTTGCACTGCTAAATTAAGGACGGATAGCACAGATAACCTTTGTGTAGCTTTTAGCGAAATTCAAAAACAAAATAGACAAATAGAAGTGCGTGTATTTTCTTATAGCAAAGCCACATCGGGGTATCTGCTGAGTTCACCAAGGGGAATCGAACCTTTGATTTTAGCTTTGTAAATCCGTTGAGTTACCGCTGTATCAGCGGGAGACAAATAAACAGGCACAAGATAGAGAAAAAGTAAAATTACTTGAAGAGAGACTGAAAGTTTCGATAATATTTCGATATATCTAATATTTCGATATATTTAATATTTCGATATATCTAATATTTCGATATATTTAATATTTCGATGTATCTAATATTTCGATATATTTAATATTTCGATATATCTAATATTTCGATATATATTTAATATTTCGATATATCTAATATTTCGATATATCTAATATTTCGATATATTTAATATTTCGATATATCTAATATTACGATATATTTAATATTTCGATATATTTAATATTTCGATATATCTAATATTTCGATATATCTAATATTTCGATATATTTAATATTTCGATATATCTAATATTTCGATATATTTAATATTTCGATATATTTAATATTTCGATATATCTAATATTTCGATATATTTAATATTTCGATATATCTAATATTTCGATATATTTAATATTTCGATATATCTAATATTTCGATATATCTAATATTTCGATATATTTAATATTTCGATATATCTAATATTTTGATATATCTAATATTTCGATATATTTAATATTTCGATATATCTAATATTTCGATATGTCTAATATTTCGATATATTTGCTTTTTATCTTTATTGGATGTTTTCAAAACTTTTCTTGTGTATATTTGTTTAAAGTTAACAAGGATGAATTATTTCATGCACCTACTCTATTCCATGTGTGATTGTTAAGTAAAAGACATTTCTACACACTTTTATCATCTACAATGTTCTAATGGATAATTTCAGTTGAACCAGAACTTTGTTTCTACTGAAAGGCCAGTACAAAGAAAAATAATTTTAAAGAATTACATTCAAATGCATAGAAAGTTTGCATTGGTAATTTATCTATTACCGAAGTATGATTACACTTGCTTTCATACCGCTTTCATGGTCCATTGTCGGAATATGATTACATCAACATTTATAGCGTGTTTAAGGTCCATTGTTGAAGTATGATTACAGTAACTTTCATACCGTGTTCAAAGTCTATTGTTGAAGTACGAATACAGTGACTTTTGCACCGCGTTCAAAGTTCATTGTTAAAGTAAGATTGTAGTAATTTTTATAGTATGTTCAAAGTCCATCGTTAAAGTATGATTACAGTTACTTTTATAGTACGTTCAAGGTCCATTTTATTTGTGCTAAGGTTACTCTCAAGCGAACGTTTTGTTCTATACTGTTACACTTACACCATTCTCACAACTGCATCGCTGATTTTGCTAAACATTACTTTTAGAAAAAGAAGTAAACCATTCTTCTCGCTAACTATTTTATGGCATAAAATAAATACCTACCATGATATAAGACTGATAATAGTTCGTGTAAAAGTAATGTTCACGAAATATTAAATAACATGTTTTAAAAATGTTAAAAAGCTTACTGAGATACACTGGACTGTGTTGTTCTTAACTTTATTGCCAGTCTCAATCTAAAGAAGATTAATTAACTTGAATAACGTCCTTAGTGACTGAGCAGCAAATCTTAAGGCTTATAACCCTAGAAACCAGGATGTAATAACCTTGCTGAGCACAGCGTCAACAGCCTATTGTATGGTTCCGTGCTAACTCGCAAACAAACCTGACTAACGATGCATCTATTGTGACCTGAAACGAAACCATTCATCATCTGGCTCAGAATTGGCAAAAAGTGTCACAGACACTTACAGGGGCTTCAAGCAGTGTTGCTGTTATATTAATCTAAGCCGTACACGTGTCATTTATGTATGTATTTTATAAATGTCATTTCAAAGAACATTTTGTGTTTCATCGTCTAGCCCAATTGACGAGTTTTGCTATTAAACGAAAGGCATCTTGAACAGTCTCGTGGGAAACAGAAGAAAGATCTATTTACACACCACTTCTTTTGAATCCGAAACGAACAGGCTAAGACGAACATGTGAAGTTTGCTGTGAACGTTGGTTTCCTCCAAAAGTCTTAAACATATTGGTTACTAATAGTTTACCCGCTTTTGGAGTTTAAACCAAGAATGTTAGAGTTTTCTATAACAACTTAACTTCTGGTAATGTAGAATAAAAAACGAGCACTGTATAACAACATGATGTTTTTAGGTAAAATATCATTAAAGAAAGTAGAGATGAAACGAAGGGAAGTTCACATCTGGATATTTAATTGTTTCGGTTAATTAATTCCAAATTGTAGTGTTATGAAAATTCTAGCATGATTCACATGCAAAATCAACGTAACCATCTTCTACCCTTAGTCTTAAGGAATGTCAGTGGTTTCTGTATAGCATCATTGCATCTTTTATGATAATATTTTTCTCAGTACAAAATGTCACTTGCATATGATTCTCTTACACTCTTTTTTTGGTTGAGTTTGCATATCGGGAATTGCAATTTTACTCATTCGTACAGCAGACATATAATAATAATTTGCTCAGAATTAAAAGTTTGATTAGTTGCGAATGAATCAGAACTCAAACTCATACAGTTGCACACATTCTGCTTTTTGGTATTGACAACAATGGACGGGGGATTCTGTAACTACTTCCAATCTCACTAAAAAAACAAAACAGAGGCATCAAAACTGTATATCAAGCACTCAAAGTTGAAAATGTTTTGAGGCATCAATAGTGAGTTTAAAAAAATCTGTTTTTTTTTATCTTAACAGTTAAGAAAGAACATTTAATCAGAATCTGTTGAATGGTTTATTCTTAAAACAGAAAATAAATATATGATAGAAGTACACGAATGAATGTTGTTGAGTCTTGCAATGAAACAACTGAGTCAACTGGCCAGTTGCAGTAGCTTGTGTTTTTAGATACTTTCAGGTTTTATGTCAAACATTAATCAGAAAAGTTCTTTTTCAAATACGTATGGAGTGATCGTGTCAACAAATTAGGGGGATATTAAAATAATATTTATTTTTTGTATTATAAATAAAAAAAAACATATACTAATTTAAGTCAAGTAATCATAAAAAGAATAATTTATCACCAGTACTTTCCCATATTCATGATATAAATTGTTACAAAAATGTGCTGATAATAGCATAGCGAAAGTCTCAAACAGGCTTCTAGGTTTCTCGTTAATTGATGGTGTAAGCTATGTTTTATCCACATTACTATACTACAGATAATGAAATTAATCTTCTCATGTTTAGCAAGAATAGAAGCTAATGTAGCATGTTATTATTTATTTTTACGTTTTACTTTTGCTCTAAGTTACCTAAGTTATATTGTCTAAAGAAAGAATTTAACGAAAAAGATGCAGTTCACTACTTATGAATCGTCTGAGGTAACTGTTACATAAGTCCTTACCACTTGTCTTATTACATACTCTAACAAATTAAATGGCAAAGATCAGCTAATGAGGCCCTGCATGGCCAAGCGTATTAAGGCGTGCGACTCGTAATCTGAGGGTCACGGGTTCGAATCCCCGTCACACCAAAAATGCTCGCCCTTTTAGCCGTGGGGGACATTATAATGTGACGGTCAGTCCCACTATTCGTTGGTAAAAGAGTAGCACAAGAGTTGGTGGTGGGTGGTGATGACTAGCTGCCTTCTCTCTAGTCTTACACTGTTAAATTAGAGACGGCTAGCCCAGATAACCTTCGTGTAGCTTTGCGTGAATTTCATGACAAAGCAAACAGATCAACTAATGAAATATTTATGATCCGCAACTTTAGATTGATAACTTACGAAAAAGTGGCCATTGCCATGTTCTATATTTATGATAGTAATTGTTATATATTGTTCTGCGTAGAATTTTATCACTGCGACTTTATTAGACCCTTTAGAATGTTCTTGTTTTATAAGAACTAGAATAAATACACGTGTTCCAACGCGGGATTCAAAGTTTTCCTTATTATTCACAGACGCCTCAGTGTAGCGTTAAAACTCTTTCATTATCGTTAGTTCTTCTAGAGCTTCCCCAACTGGATAACTCAATATTTAAGAACATTATCATTCCGTCTTCAGGAAGTTAATGTGACCTAAGTCAGAACACAATAGAATCTTTAAAATATCTCAAGAAGCTATCAGTTATTAACATAGTATAATACCAGTAATTATTTTGACTTGTCAGAAGAGGGCCCTGCATGGCCAAGCGTATTAAGGCGTGCGACTCGTAATCTGAGGGTCGCGGATTCGTATCCTCGTCGCGCTAAACATGTTCGCCCTTTCAGCCGTGGTGGCGTTATAATGGTACGGTCAATCCCACTATTCGTCGGTAAAAGAGTAGCCCAAGAGTTGGCGGTGGGTGGTGATGACTAGCTGCCTTCCCTCTAGTCTTACACTGCTATATTAGGGACGGCTAGCACAGATACCCCTCGAGTAGCTTTGTGCGAAATTCAAAAACAAACAAGCAAACAAAACTTCTTAAAAGATTTAAGAAACGTCGTAATAAAAAAATAACTGGTGAGTTACGGTACAACACAGTATTATCTGTATCAGAAACATAAATAAAAAACAGTTACAAATTTTTTTATTTTCTGTGGCATATCTACAAAGAATAACTGGTAAGTTAGGGTACAATACAATATTATCTTAATTACAAACATAAATAAAAAACAGTTACAAATTTTTTTATTTTCTGTGGCATATCTACAAAGAATAACTGGTAAGTTAGGGTACAATACAATATTATCTTAATTACAAACATAAATAAAAAAACAGTTACTAAATAGAATTGTTCCTTTTTCTATAAATATCTACAAAGAATAACTGCTGCCGTCTCTAATTTTGAAGGGAACTGGACGATAAAAGTCAACGTCACCTATTGGGTTACTCTTTATCAATTACCAGTGAGATTGGCCGTATTGTTATAACGCTTCCACAATTTAAATGGTAAGCATGCTCGACGAAGGGTTTTCATTGCGATTCGAGCGTCTTTACTACCGTTTAGTCTTGTACCCAGTGCAAGTTAACTGTGTAAAAAATCTGCAAAATGAATTCAGGGCATTACAACTGTTTAATTTTAAAAGAAATGGTTTCCTTCTTTTCTTAATATTTAAGAACAACACTGCACAAAATGCTACCTGTGCTGTGATCACCCCACGTATCAATCGACTTACATATTTTAGCGATGTAAGCCCTTAAGCTTACCCGTAACCAATCGTTTGACATTAAAGACAAGAGGAAAATTCTTATTTCAAGTTAACTGAATTTTTTTGATAAAGTAGTTTTCATTAATGAGCAGTATATTCTTACAGTACTGAGGGTGAGGAAAGGTTTGGAACAGCTTAATATTCTAAGTTAGGCTGTACAGATTTTGAATTAATGCTTTGGTGCACCAAACATATGAGATACCTTCTCATTTAAAGTGGCCCGGCATGGCCGAGCGCGTAAGGCGTGCGACTCGTAATCCGAGGGTCGCGGGTTCGCGCCCGCGTCGCGCTAAACATGCTCGCCCTCCCAGCCGTGGGGTGTATAATGTGACGGTCAATCCCACTATTCGTTGGTTAGAGTTGGCGGTGGGTGGTGATGACTAGCTGCCTTCCCTCTAGTCTTACACTGCTAAATTAGGGACGGCTAGCACAGATAGCCCTCGAGTAGCTTTGTGCGAAATTCCAAAACAAACAAACTCGTTTAAAGTACTTTTCTTAGTTTAATTGCAATGAACGAGCTATTTCGAAAGTACATATTCTGCTATACATGTAGTAAATGGTATGATTTACCAATAAATCCAAAAATTAATTTTTCAAATGTTTCTATTGGACTAACTAAGGAAATAAAATCAGAAAAAGTAGAAATCTCAAAGTATAAAAATGCTTTAGAAAAGAGCGAACAATATCAAATGGAGCATTGCATAAGAATTAATGAGGTTTTGGTTTGTTTGGAATTTCGCGCAAAGCTACTGGAGGGTTATCTATGCTAACCGTCCCTAATTGAGCAGTATAAGACTATAGAGAGAAGGCAGCTAGTCATCACCATCCACCGCCAACTCTTGGTCTACTCTTTTACTTACTAATAGGGGAGATGAACCGTAACCATATAACCATCCCACGGCTGAAAGGGCGAGCATGTTTAATGTGAAGGGGATTCGAACCCGCACCCCTCGGATTACGAGTCAAGTGCCTTAGCCACCTGCCTATGCCGGTCGCAGTGAAAGAAGAAATCTTCATATATAGACTTGGGTAATTGAAATCAAAGTAAATATTTCCTTTTAATTTTCTCGTTACCTTAACCTACTGGACAATTTGATCCAGATTGCAGGAGCCAATTACACTTTGATTATTTTTTTCTCCATATTTCTTACTTAGAATGTTTGATTTAAATTTTAACTGATCTACTGAAATGATTTCACGTTTGTTAATAAACTGAATTTAACAGTATTTACTTCTCTTTTCTTTGCGAACTCAATTAAATTTTTATTTACTACGTCTTTAGATAACTGAACCAAATTAACTTTATACGATGCTTTTTCTCTTGTAGCTATCATCTAATTGGATTGCCTTCATCTGTGTAAATATAGTGGGGATATTTGTCCATATCTTGATGGAGCATGCGCAGAGAAAAGCTTTCTTGGACACACGGAACTGCATCAATGCAAGACTTGAGATGGAAGACGAAAATGAAAAATTGGTACGTGGAAGAAACTTATTAAATAATCGAATAATATTCGTAATCCCAACAGAACCAAATTTATAAATAATATAACTCTACACTTAATAACTATTGAACATACATTTAATAAAATGTAAAAAAAAATTAACACCTGAATTTATTTCCAAAATTTAACATATCATTAAATATGTGAACTTTAAAACATACAGTTCTGAGAACTTGCGATTGCTTTGGAACATATTATATGTACTATTTTTTATGAAAACAAGAAAAATAAATTTTTGGGGCTCGTGTAAACCCACGTTTTGTGTTTCTTTTTTCTTAGTGACTTTTTCTTTTAACTGTGTGATAATATTAGCTGTTGATCGCAGATGGAGGTTTCTTGCACAGGTATATCTGTTTAAATATTGAATGTCAGACAAAGAAATATAAAGCAGCTAATTCTGGTATATCCATGTTATAATAAAATGGTTGTGGAAATAATTACGTACAACTGAGCTGTACAATCAAACGTTTTGACAAAGTTTCATATCGAATATAAAGCGACCGATATCTACAAACACGGCGGTTATAAATCGCCAATTGATTGGTTTTGGACTTAATATGGACTTTAGAACAGAAACGCGTAGTCTTAACTTTTATGTTCAGCAAAAATGGATGCAACACCATTTGCAATTTAATATGGTTGATTCAGCGTTTCTTCTCCTTATCAATGAATGATGTTAGAACAGATTTTCTCGTGGAGCTTTAATAGCGCATCTGTTTGCTAGACATGACATTGGCATAGTGTCGAACCCTGTTATGTGACATTTCGAGGGTGCACTCAAACCTAACTTATTTCTAATGTAGAATAATATCTCATGACATGCTGCCACAACTGTTATAGACTACACTGTTTATAAGTATCGAGAAATGTGAGCTCCCCGCTAGTACAGCGGTATGTCTACGGACTTACAACGCTAAAATCAGGCGTTCGATTTCCCTCGGTGGGCTCAGCAGATAGCCCAATGTGGCTTTGCTATAAATAACACACACACGATCGAGAAATGTTCATTAAGAGGCCTTTGTCTAAGCCTCTTAAACTTTCTTATGAGTTAGATAACTGAATAAATAACATCAGAAACATATTTGTTGAATTAATTTAGATTAAGACATCATCTTCCATAATAACACCCACCAAATGGTCAGATTTCCTCAGAGTTTTACAATGACAGAATATTGCTAATAATTATGGAGTAGCTCTTACCTGAGACGTATTTAGATGAACTACTCTAGTTGGAATTTGTAGTTTTTACAAATTATATCTATATAGATGTAATAGTATTGTCTTTTGTCCACCCATGTAACCACTTCACAGGGTAAGGTCGTATCTTCACTTAAACTGGTATGAAGGTTTATTGGGTCCATGAAGAGGTGAATACTTTTCCACTTTTGTAATTTTTCATTTGGCGGTTTTTTTGGACGTTTTTCTATAAATTCATTTATTTTAAACAAGGGGAAAATGCAGAAAAAGTAGAAATCTCTAAATATAAAAATGCTTTAGAAACGTCAAATATTTTATAATTTCTGTTTCTTTTTTCTAACTGACCAAACACCTGGTCGTGACTTTTGTTATGTTCAGCAGAAATAGATGTAATTTCTTTGCTTTTCAATATAAAAGATTCAGCGTTTCTTCTCTTTATTAAAGAACGATGAGTTCGTGAGGTCATAAATGTATAATAAAAAGCATCTATTACATCACACAACAATTGTTTGAAAAGTTTTTGCTGAATGTGACAGGTACCTGGTGGGTATGCACAAATATAGTTTTGGTTTTGCTTTATCACGTAGGAACTCTGAGAAATAGACAGTTAACTGTTTACTGGCAATAACGTATTTAATTGCGTTTATGTTTCTAACACGCTATTAAGTTCAACATAATTAAAAGTGTTTTGCTCCTGATTTTCGTTTGTATTCAATGTCCGGTGCATCACGTTGCAGTGTCCAACAGTAGTCAGCAAGCATTGAAGGGTTCCAGTTGTTTTGATATCGTTTTGCCATTGTAGCAATATCCTGGCGAAACCTTTCATCGTGTTCGTCATTGACAGCAGTGAGATTTGCAGGGAAGAAGTCCAAGTGTGAGTGGAGGAGATGAATTTTGAGTGACATGTTGCACTTCATTGTTTTGTATGCTTTGAGAAGTTTGTCTACCAGCTGAATGTAATTTAGGGCTTTGTAATTGCCAAGAAAATTGTCAACAACGTCTTTGAAGGCTTTTCAGGCAATCTTTTCCGGCCCAACTAACTGGTGATCGATCCGCTTGTCACTCATAACATATCTGATCTGATAGCCAACAAAAATACCCTCTTTGATCTTGGCCTCAGTTATTCTTGGAAACATTCGTCTTAAATAACGAAAACCTTCGCCTTTTTTGTTCATTGCTTTCACAAAATTCTTCATAAGTCCCAATTTTATGTGAAGAGGAGGCAAAAAAATTTTTGCCGGGTCGACAAGCGATTCATGCGCCACATTTTTCTGTCCTGGAACTAACTTTTTACGGAGTGGCCAGCTCTGTCTAGAATAATGTGACTCTTTGGCACGACTGTTTCATTCACAGATGAAACAACAGTACTTTGTATAGCCAAGCTGCAGTCCCAGTAACAGAGCAATGACTTTTAGATCTCCACAGATATTCCCAGTTGTACTTGCTGTACTGGATGTGTTTCAGCAACATTTCCATGTTCTCGTAAGTTTCTTTCATGTGTGCTGCATAGCCAACAAGTATTGAAGGGTAAACGTTGTTATTGTGTAACAGAACAGCTTTGAAGCTTAACATTGATGAATCAATAAAGAGACGCCACTCTTGCGGGTCATGGTCACAATCCAAAGCAGAAAACAATCCTTCAATGCTTTTGACAGACCCAAATCTCTGACCAGATCGTTTAATTCTGACTGTGTTATGAGATGTGGATCGCCTGAGGAGCACGGTTCAAAATCCGGATCAATGTCACTGCCAGTTCCCTGCATTGCAGTTTCTGGTGGTTTCGGAATTTGAAGACTGTCGTCATGTGGCACGGGTCTTATTGCTGAAGGCAGATTAGGGTATTGAATTGACTTCTTGTTTTTGGCAGAGAAACCAGACACATTACATCACAGAACAGCTTTCAACCTGGCCTGATTTCATGCCTGAACATGCTCAGACTGCACAAAACATTGTTCATCTGTCTCTTACAGAAACGAAAAGTTTTGGACACAAATATAAAAAAAAACATGACAAAACTGAAGATTTTGATTAAACGATACGTGATGAGCAAATTTAGATGTTATTTTCGTGATCAGCAGCCAAAAATATATAAAGAACAACCAACAGTGTTCAAGAAGCCAAAACTTTTTTGTGCAATGTTATTACAACCGGAAATAAGGAAGAAAAGTAATGTATCTTAAAATTATAAGTCTCATTCTAATACCAGAATATCTGTTTCAGTAAAACAATATCAAATAGGAAGATTATGCATTAGGACTCTTCGCTTCCTCTTGATGAATATTCACCAAATTTAGTATGAAGTTTTGATGGGTCCAAGCATAAATACAAACAAATTTGCATTTTTTTTTTTTTTTACAATTGCATGAAAGGAAGCAACTTATCATGTCCTAAGATAACTTTTCATTAACCATGAATGTACATAACTTCCATCCAACGGATGGCCGCTCCGAATAGTTTAACAATATTTATTACTGTATTTAGGGAGAATCTTTTTCTTTTTTGATGTAGAAGATAAAAACTATCTTTGTTTAGAAAAAGGCTATCTTTATTTTAAATGTTTAAGTTACTTTAAATTTATGCAATACAAACTGAACTATGTGAGGTTTGATAAAAAATTCATGCATATGATTTAATTTCAGGAACGTCTTCTACTGAGTGTTCTTCCTCAGCACGTGGCCATGGAGATGAAAGAAGATATTGTTAGTCCCCGTGAAGGCCAGTTCCATAAAATCTATATTCAAAGACACGAAAATGTCAGGTTTGTATATTATGAAATTAAATAAAACAACCTGATATCAAGGTATAGAAATATCGTTATCATGCAAAGCACCACCAGGGTGATAGATTTTCGGTTTAAAAAAATCTGGTTTCAAAGGTTTGTTTTGAATTTCGCGCAAAACTACATTGAGGCTATCTGCGCTAGCCGTTCCTAATTTAAAAGTGTAAGATTAGAGGGAAAGCAGCTAGTCATCACCACCCATCGCCAACTTTTGGGCCACTCTTTTACCAACGAATAGTGGGATTGACCGTCACACTATAACTACCTCACGGCTGAAAGAGCGAGCATGTTTGGTGTGACGGGGATTCGAATCCGTGACCCTTGGATTACGATCCGAGTGTCTTAACCACCTGGCCATGCCGAGCCGCTTTCAAAGGAAGAGAATGTGATATTACAGAGAATCTTATAAAACTTTGATTTGAATTTCGTAAAAGCTACTCCAGAGCTATCTGTTCTGTGAACGTCACCAGTCGCGAACTTTTAGCAATAAGTAGTAGAATTAATCGTAACGTCATAACTCCCACACGGCTGGAAGGGAAAACATGTTTGGTGATGGGCATTCAAACCCAAAGATTGCGATTCGAGTGCACTATCAAACTGTAGAAGTGTCATGATTCTATAATATATTTACGATAGTAAAAGTGGCACTCTCGACACCAAGTGGGCCGGTTAAATCTCGCCCTTTTAGCCGTGAGGGGCGTTATAATTTGCGGCCAATCCCAATATTCGTTTGTAAAAAAGTAGCCCAATAGTTGGCGGTGGGTGGTGATGACTAACTAGTCTTACACTGCTAAATTAGGGACGGCTAGCGCAGATAGCCCTCGTGTAGCTTTGCGCGAAATTTAAAACAAAACAAACTCTTAAGAATAAATTAAACAACACAACAGAAAACAGCTGAACAAATTGTAGCAAAGCACAAATAAATTATGTCTCTTCAGAACACAAGTTATGATGTATTAAAGTTGTTTTTTTTATTATTTTCTCTAAATTAGCGGCCACTTTTCAATGTAACAATTTTATGACAACACATAATAGAGAAGATACGTGTGTGTGTTTCCTTATAGTAAAGGCCCATCGGGCTATCTGTTGAGCCCACCGCATGGAATCGAACCCCTGATTTTCGCGTTAAATCCGTAGACATACCGCTGTACTAGCGGGGGGCAGAGAAGATACATAAAGCCGAATTAATGTTAGATGAACTGTAACATACAAATACGATTCAAATCAATGTTTTCATATAAAATATAAACAAGGGCTCGGACTGACGCTCTTGTAGATATCTGTATTTCGAAACCGATAAACTAGTGTTGAATTCTTGCGATGCTACTTTAATTTATGGATATGGTAGTATAGGAGCGCTTGGAATGGCCAAGTGGTTAGGACGTTTGATTCCTAATATAAAGATTCCGGGTTCGAATCCCCTCCCACCAAACAGCCTAATCTTTTCAGCCCTGGGAGAGTTATAATGTAACGATCCATTCCACTATTCGTTGGTAAAAGAGTAGTCCAAGAGTTGGCGTTGGGTGGTAATGACTAACTGCATTTCCTTTAGTCTTTCACTGCTAAATTAGGAACGGGCTGGCGCAGATAACCCCCGTGTAGTTTTTCACACATTTCAAACAAGCGTTAGTGTGGGTAGTATGATGCAGCTGTCTGGTTACCTTCCCTCTCGTGGGTTTCTATAAACTGTGGACAGTGACAAATAGTCTCAGTAGCTTTGAAATAAACGCAAAATATAAGCTTAGATACAGATGTCAGCACACAACATCTTGAAGTCTGAAGTTGTGTGTTTAAATGAAATATGAAACTTACTACCTTTTAAAGAGAAGTCCGTACCTTTACGTGAAATTGTATACATACGACTGTGTGGTTTTGAAGTTTTTCTCGTTAATTATAATTTTTCACTTCTTTGAAAAACCTAATTAATTTCCAAAAGTTGACATTCGCTGATAATAAAGATTTATCATCAATCCATCATGAAGAAAATATCTCCAGAATCTTTTGTAACCCTTAGGTAATAATCAAGATATTTCTTGCTTTAAAATCTTGATTATTTGGGTGATAATTGTTTTCAGAATATAGTTGTGTTCACAACATAAAAGCGTTTCATAAAACAACAGCTCCAGCGTGAAGAAATATTTTAATATATAATATTTGTTGAAATTATAAAGTTCGACTCTCCTATATTGCGAACTGTAATACATTGTTTTCTGCATGTAAAAAGCTATGTACGCAGCGAAAGCTCAACATTCACTTCTGAAATGAAAAGACGATAGACATGGATAATGCTAAAGCCATATTTTAAATTCGCAAACAAGATATTCTACATCAAACTGTTATGAATTACTTATATTATCATTCATATTTCAAAATGTGACGTAACGTAAACAATACAAATAAAGATTTACTATATTTTATTGTTGAACGTCTAATATTAACATGACCGAAATGCTCAACAATTACTTTCGCGGTGGGCTGTATACATAAATCAGAGCTTAGGCTCTTGAGTAAAACCAACCATGCAAGACAGTTAACCTGTTTAAAGTCCATGAAATAATTTAAATTGATAAATTAATTTAAACGTTTCCCGTCACCGAGGACGGGTACTTGTTTCTAAATTATGTAACTGTTAGAATTATTTTTGTAACTTAGATATATTCAACTATTGCGATAATATTGTTTTTAGAATCGTTGTTTTGAGCAGATATGGTTCATTTTGTAATACCTTTTGCACAGTTACAGGTTTATCCAAACGTTATACAATACATAAAAAATATTTGTTACAATTATCATATGCATCAAATGATAATTCTTGTCAGTATTCTCTCGACAATCGACTATGTTACACATTATCATAATATTTGTTAGTATTAACATGTTAAACAAATATTCACATTATAATGGTCCCTCGCTTGGACAGAAGTAAGTCTACGGATTTACAACGCTAAAATCAAGGGTTCGATTTCCTTCAGTGGACTCAGCAGATAGCCTGATGTAGCTTTCTTATATAAAACACACATTATAATAATATCTGTTACGTCAGTGAAGTGTCATTCACACTTGTCAATATAATGTCGTTCATTATTACGTCAATCAAATATACATAAATTCGATAACGTAAATTTTCAATAAATTTTGCAATGACAAATGTGAATTAAATGTAACAGATAACCACAAACAGCAACGTTTCAGCGAAACGTCTGACTTAATATGTTACTGTCCCATGTATGTATTATTTTACACATTAGAGATGGACGTTTTTGTATTTAATACGTGGTTACATTTCACAGGCTTCATTCGTCTAACTAGTCAGTCTTCATGCTGTGTCGATCGATAAGAAACTCAACTCATCTTATGTATTGAATTTTAAATTGAAATTGGCGTATGTTGCTTTTGAGACAACATAACCAAATAATGCTAATGGCGTTTTGTTTAATAATACGGTGTAAAGTATGCCTGCTCATTTTCATAATGCTACAACGTTTACTTTGTTTATCGCCTAGATATTTATAATCTTTTAAGGTATAACATACACTTCGTTCATAAAATTAATATTAATTTTCATGATATTAAACTTACTGCTTAGAACAAAACTAAAATTTAACCTGGCGTCGAAATGACTATAGATCGTTAGATATAATTTTTAACGTTCCTACTTGCAAAGGCTTTTTAATTGTTTCTACAGTTGGGAATCCTCTCGAATAACAATATTTCTTTCAAATTCCTGATAGTCAATATTCATCTCGCTGTGTCAGAAAAGTACCTAATTAGCTACATTTTAAACCCTAGATAACAGTTTTCAAGTGACTGAAGAATAATTATTGTAATATGCTTCAGAGTTTAATTTATATCTAAAGATCTATTAACCTTAATACCGAATAGTAATGAAGTACTTTAATGTGAAAACACTTTGTTCTAGTCAAATGTTACGTGATAATTTTTATATCTTGATTGGTTAACTTCGTTAAGTTAGACACAACATGTTTATGTTGTCACTATTAGTGAAATATTGCGTATTTTATTTGCAGTTCAAGAGTTACGAAAATTAAGCAAAAGCAAATGAATTGCGTTCCTTTACTATCATTTGAATAATACGACGGATTCCCTGTTCTTGCAAACATTTTATATAGAGGATCGCACAAGTGTATATTTGATTGACATGATAATGTTGAGAGCTGGTATATTAATGTGAACGACTTGATTTACATGGTAATGTTGACAAACATTACCATCATGTGAATAACACTTGATTGACATGATAGTATCGACAAACACTACCATCATGTGAATGATACTTCATTGACATGATAATATTGACAAACACTATTATAATGTAAACGACACTTTGTTGACTGGATGGTGTTGACAAACATTATCATAATAATGTGAAAAACACTTGCTTTTGCTTTTCAATTCAGAGCTGCTTTAGCAAATTCTATTAGCGCGGATAAACAGAAGTTTTGTTTTAATAAAACTTATAGGATCCTAGATGCCATTAAGAAAACCTGTTTACAAGGTTACATTAATTGGTCTTTGTTTGAAATGAACTGCATAAACTTTCGTAATGACTTGTGTTACTGGTTTAAAATCATTCTTCAACAGAGTATAATCGAAAAATCCATTTCTCATAGCCCTGCCCTCTTAAAGTCATCACAATAGGATATATTAGAAATCTTTCAAAAACATTATACAACTATCTGGTAATAAAACTGCATCAATAACCCGTATTTTCTGAATTTTTATCCAAAAAAATTATATTTTGTAGGCTCTCCAGTTAAAATTTTCCAGCATCATTAACAAAATTATTTATATATACATACACTTTTATGTTGCTTAAGGAAATACAGTGCTAATAATATAACGTGCTGTCATATATAATTTTGTTTAGGTGAAACATTCGAAATATGTGCTAATGACTACATCAATTTAGCGACGTAAACATGAAATACATTCAGCTTATAATACTGTTAGCAGTTTTATAAGGATACTGAAAGTATTCTAGAATGATAATATTCTGTATTTCTATTGATAGTATCAAAGCTATTACGTAAACTAGAAATATCTTTGAAATAATTAAAATGTGAACAGTTTTGATAGTTAAAAATTAAAATGTTTAAGGTGTTATTAGCAAAACATTCAGGTATCTGCTAAATATCTCAAAGTTTTCTGACATTGGGAAGCTTATATCATTACACCGTTTCAAAATTTATCCACAAATGCTTTCACAAATATAAACACAAACGTATGCTGCACAAAAAAAAAACGTTAAAAGGTTTCTTTAAAAATTAGAAAACAAGATAATTTTATTTTGAATCTATCGACCATCAGGAGTCACGTGTTGCGAATAATTTCAGTGTGAGGTTTTAACTCTAGAGAAATAAATAAAATATTTAAGTGAAAGACAAGCTGAACTTAAACCAATTATTTTTTAAGATATCCGTGTAATGCATTTGAAGAGGCCACTAAGGAGTTTTGTCATGAAACTAAAGGTCCTTTTCTAGCTTTAATATAATATATTTATATCTATTTCCTATGGATCATTCGATCACACTTTACAAATATAACAACTGAGTTTAAAATATTCCTTTACGATAAGAAAAATTACGCTCTATGCATAGCAGTGCAGTAAAGTTAATTCGGGTGTATGTTTGTTCATAGCCTATCTGGTGAATCCGCCGAGAGAAATCGAACTCCTGATTTTAGCCTTGTAAATCCGTAGACTTACCACTGTACTAGCAGGGAACGAAACTTACTACCAGTTTAAACCTTTTACAAGTTTCATCTTTTTTGTGCATACATATTTATATATAAATATACACACACATAAGAATGTGTTCTTTGATAACTGTGCAAATTACAAAAGCATGAAGAAATATATGAATACCTAGAGTGTTAAAATTAAGCAAGGACCAGTATAAAAAGTTTTATAAATTTTATCGAATGAAATGTGCTTGATATGGGATTATATACGCTAATTATTTTATTGTTCGATAACCTTGTGTTTGTGTTTTGCTGTAAATGTATAAATACAATAAGCACTATTTCATGAACAATGAGTTTAAGGTGTTTTACCAATACAAGTAATTAGTTTTTGTAGCACATTCAACTAAAATGTAACCCATTATATACTGTAAGTTTCTACTCTCAGTAGCTCATCCACGACGCCAAATATTGGAATTCCATAGAGTAGTGAGCACAAGTATGCTGGATGTGAAATACCTTTCTGTAGCGGCTGCGTTCATTATCAGATAATAAAGTCAAATGCAGTAATGCTAATAAAAATAATTTTTAGTTTTTTTTTCTTCGTTATTTACATTCCGTAGTCAATATTTTACTGCATATTGATTATTGGTGATCTGTTTGCATTCAGACATTCTTAATGCTATATAAAAGTATACTATGTCCTTTTAATTAAGTATATTGTTTTCTTATAGTTCACCTGGTGGGAGAGTAGTAAATTATCGGGTTTTGAATGTGAAAATCAGAAGCTAGATTCCCCTCTGTTGGCATAGTAGATAATCTGATATAACTTTGCTATATATATAATAAAACACACACTTTTCAAAAACAAAACTGGTGACACTTTCACTCTTAACGTTACGTGTTATCACAAACCAGATTAAAAACCAAAACTGGAGTCTACAAAACATGTCAGAGTTTGTATTATTATCATTTGTGAAACAGTTATTAATGCTTGTAAATCAAATGTCAGTGTAAATTTAGTGTGGATATTTAAAACAGTCTATAGAGGTATCCATTAGTTTCGGAATGATTGTAGTTGATCATGGTATCTTTGGAGAGTCATATAACTAGTTGTCATTAGAGACAAGGCTAGGGAAGACTGGCACCAAAGCATATAATGGAAATGGTAAAAGCCTCAAGCACTTTTCCTTACTTTTTTAGTGATTCTTTTTCTAGAATGTTACACGTGCCGTGCAAAATATTGCGTCATCCTGCAAACTGTTCCAAATATATCTACTGCCTTTATAACTGTATTTGATGACACTTCAAACGTGAGGAAAGGTCGGATATTAAAAAACTTAACTTATTTAATGAAAGTAGAAAATAATGAGAGTTTTGTTTCCATTGTTAGTTAATTAAGGCATAACATTTGGCACAATGCATTATCAAGAAATCATAATTTCGATAAAGTGCGAAGTTTGAAAATTAAGCTTGCAACATTGCACATGGTTGATCGTCCACTGAGGTTGTTGGTTGTTATATTTTACAAATATCTTCTCTTGGGTCACCTGAGCTAGCCGTTCCTCTAAAGCGATAGACTAGAGGGCTATTTTAGTCGAATACAATGCACCCACCGACTCAAACTGCGAGACAAGAGCCACGGATCTACAGTTTAGCACATTAGCCACTGAGCCGTGCTATCCGTCTGTAAAGATATCTGGATGATTATTGATTGAAATATCGTTTTCATAGAATACTTACAATATTTGTGTTGTCTTATTATTAATGTTTCTGTAATTTAGAAGTATTAGCTTTTAAATGTATCTATCCTGAGAGAAAATAGTCGGCTACTAGAAAAAGCTATGGATAAAATATGTTTGAAAGTAATAAAAATTAAATATATCTTACATTCAGGGTTTTGAAGGTTTGGGCTATAATATATTAGAACATATAAGATTACATTTGCTGTTTGCCCATATTCGGTTTGTTTATTCGAAGTTAAGCATAATGCTACACAACCTGCGCTCTTTCTACTACGGGTATCGAAACCCGGTTTCCAGCGTTGTAAGTCCGCAAACATACCGCTGTGTCACTGGAGGAGGGAAAATCCATATTGAGAATCGAGAAAATCTGCGCATATAACATTATCGGACTGACAAGTTCAACCGAATAGCTTTGAACAGTGTAATAATGAAATGTTCGAGCGTTTAAGGTAGATGTCTACTTACACCAATAGGAATGTTTTGAACACAAAGCAGGCTGCACATACAATATTAAAAGTAGCACGTTTTCTCGTTTAAGTTTGTCTTTTCTTTTGTTTTTCAAAGTGCATTGAAAATTCTTTGCCATGATACGTCTAAAAATTCTCTTGTCAAGAAAGGCGTTAATGATATTTCAGACACTGCACATTGTTCAACCTTTTTGTAATGCATCTAGCGTAGGATGTGATTTTTACTTGAGCAGTCTCTGTACAGTTTCTCAGCTTCGCTTCTTCAGTGACATACCCAAGAGCCAAGTCCCACGCATAGCCTTGTTTAGTAGTTCCTTTAGTCAATGCAAAATAGAAGACATGAGCATGCCTTTTAGGCATATATTTGACAGACGTAACATAAATAAACAAAGGTGTTAACATCATTGAAACTACGTCCGTTGGGACGAACGGCCTAACATAATAGTTTTATAGATGTTACCTAAAGCAGTGGGACACGAGGGAATACTGTCTGTTCAAAGCTGCTATAGGAACTTAAGTACAGAACACTTGAGGAATCCGTTGTCATCTGTTCGAATAACAAGGCAGCAGAAAACGAACAAAAAAAATCAAGAGCGGAGCATGGTGACAAAATAACTATATCCTATGTCATTAAGTTCTATTGTTTATACAATATTCAACTCAATTAATGACACTGAACACTTGTCTTTACTTGTTTTCATGTTGCTGGCAACATACTTTGCTTTGTACAATGAAGTTTTTCCCCTTGCATTCAACTAATATACTTTATTACTTCAACCTAAAAGACACCAAAAACTACTGCCTTTAGTTTCTGTCTCATGTCAGAGTAAAACTAACCTAAAATTATACTTTGCGAAGCTTTTCTTTTATATAGTATTATATTGCGATAATAACTAAAATTAAACCATCATTTATTAGCTAAAGTTTAATAATACTTGCTTAATACAACCAAGCTAATTAAATGGAGTGTTTTATGACACAAATTAGTCCTAACTTAATACCTTACCATCCGTGTCTATAAAGTAACAATAACTATTATATTACTTATTCTGAGGAGAGAAAATCTACTATATACTTTAAATAAAAATCCAGAGATACATCGTTTGAGTGAATTGTTTGTTTTTATTTTTGTTCAACTTAATTAGAACGTTTCGGCCACTCGCGCAACCATCATCAGGTAGTTGCCATCTATTGCATACTCTGTTTTACACAACAAATGAAAAAAATTTGAAATAAACAATCTACTGAAAAGGTGTATCTTTGGACTTCTGTTTAACTATTATATCATTTATCTGTCGTTATTTGTATATAATGTTCATTTAGCAAAACAGCACATATTATCTTGTCTCTTCTCTGTTACATTTTTGGTCAAACAGTAACAACAAGGTCTATCTATTTCTTAGTCACACAGTAATAACAAGGTTTGCACATTTCTTAGTCTCACAGTAGTAACAAGGTTTGCACATATCTTAGTCACACGGTAATAACTAGGTTTGTACATTAGTCACACAGTAATAACAAGGTTTGCACATATCTTAGTCTCACAGTAATAACAAGGTTTGCACATATCTTAGTCTCACAGTAATAAGAAGGTTTGTACATTTCTTAGTCACACAATGATAACGAGGTTTGTACATTTCTTAGTCACACAATGATAACGAGGTTTGTACATTTCTTAGTCACACAGTAATAACAAGGTTTGCACATTTCTTAGTCTCACAGTAATAACAAAGTTTGCACATATATTAGTCTCACAGTAATAACGAGGTTTGTCTAATTCTTTTGATTTCTTTCTTATTTTATTTTATTTTGTTGTTTATCCATTCAATAAGTATCTCACAGAATTCAATTTACTCTTCGAACAACCATTATTTATAGGTTTTCAATACATTTAGAATTCATCAACTTAATATAATTTTATTTTATGCATTTTCACTTATTCATTCCCTTTCGGCTAGGTGTTTAAGGTACTGGACTTGTAGTCCAAGGGTCGAGAGTTCGAATCCCCGTCACACAAAAAAATGCTCTTCCTTTTAGCCGTAAGGGCGATATAATCTGACGGCCAATCCTATAAGTTGTTAGTAAAAGAGTAGTCCAAGAGTTGACGGTGGGTGGTGGAGACTAGCTGCATTCCCTCTAGTCTTACACCGCTAAATTAGGGACAGTTAGTGCAGATAGCCCTCGTATTGCTTTGCGTAAAATTCAAAACCAATCATTCCCTTTCGAATTCGCTAAATTAATATGACTTCATGCGGTATGTTCGAAATTAGTTTGTTTCGCGTGTAACCGTTTTGTCTTTCATCATTGTCCTATAGTTTCATTTTGACTTTATTCATTATATTTGTCTTAAAAGTAGTCATTTTCTTTCTTTTCGTTACCCCAACAACCTACTTATCTAAACAGTAAACTGTATCTGTTTCTATTAATAATGGTTTATTTAAAGGATACATGTGCGTGGCCTAATTGGACTGAATATGAATGATCATGGCTCGAAACTTATTTCCAAAAAGATACGCTCCACATTTATAAACTGTGTATATGTTACTAAACTGACAGCTAAACTCCACTACTTGATCAGACTTCCCGAATAGTAAAAGAAATGACTGATGACAGTTCAAACATATTTGAAAGGGAAGTGGGACTTAGGTAACGTTTTCTTTGTTTTTGAACTTTTTAGCCATTATTAGCAGTAATAAATGAAATTATTGTACTTATCTCTTGGTTGGAGTATTCTAAAGTAATTAATTAATCAAAACAGGCAATTTCTGATAAGTACATAACAAATTAGATACATAACTTGGCTAGAGCTTTTGAGAAGTAAAAAAAGTAAAAAAAGGCATAAATATATATAGTTTTAGAATACTTCAACAGCAAAATATTTTTTACGCTTTTAGACGTTATAATTGTCAGTTGACACAAGAATCTATTTACTTCTATAGTATTGTACAAAAAACTAGGTAATTCAGGCTTGAGCACGTTCTATTAAAGCTACTTCGAATAAATAAATCAGCTAATCGCGTGAAATACACAGCTGAAATAAAGTTGAGGTTAAATGGAATTTATCAAAATTATCTTCTGACATTATAAGACTTTTTTGTAGATAATGTAAGACAAATTGAAAAGAGTATAACAGCCCTTTCCGATGCAAAATGTTCTTGTAGTCAGATCATGAAGATATATTCTGTTAAGAAACTTAGAATTTTCCAAAACGGAAATATCCGTTATATTTAATGATATTGGGAAAGTAAAGACGATGAATCATTTTGGGAACTACAGGAGCATCTAGGAGGTGACCTGCAACAAGCTGTTTCCTGGTCGTGGTATTGTATAGAGTTTTGTGAAAGATGTAAATCTACGTACACAGAGATAAGAAGCAACATTTCCGTCCAAATATCCCATGCAACAGTACACAACATAATCAAAAAGGAATTTTGTCTAGAGAAGTGACAAAAGTCACGTGTACACAAGCTAATTCCATACATATAGTTTCAGTCGTAATATATCTCAAGCCGCTAAGAAATGAAAACATGCCGGTCAAATGACCTGCAGCGATTACAATATTGAAAACGGTGTTGTAAAACAGTTGCCCAAGTATCTTAAGTAGTTTTTAAAAGGTTACGAAAGTTGTATTTTAAATATGACAGTCTTACAGTGATGCCTTTTACTATAGAAACTACGCTGCATGATTATTGTTAATACGCACGGTTGCCAGATAAAGCATGACGGGATTTGCTGAACTGGACTTTAATGATGTCGTGGGGCTCCAAAATCGTTTCAATAAAAACCTACTCAAAATCTGTACTCTCAATGATTAGGCTTAGTATAACTAGTATAGTCTTACTATATATAAATGTATATATTAAACAACAAAACACCATAATTAGTGACCCAACCTTCATCGCTTGTAATGCTTCCACCTTCCTATTCTTAAGAGGCTCTGCAATATACATTACTTCTACACATCTGTAGAGAATGATTCTTATTTGAAAAAACAACTTTCAATTGCATGTAATTTACAATATAACAATGAGAGTACGTTCCTATTTGTATTGTAATTTTACATTTTCTAAATATGCCTGACCAAATATTTTTTCCATACCTAGATATATATGTAATTATTTTGTAAAATAATTGTTTGTCTATTTTTTGCTATTATTATTATTATTATTAGTCTTTAGAGCTGATGAATCAGAGGACAGACGGCTAGTTAATCACATAAGCCGCAACTCTTGGGTTACTCTAATCAAGTAATATGATTAACTGTCACTCTTATAACATATTCGAAGCGCAAAAGCGCGGCGTGATTTTGCGGTAACAAAGCGCACACTATAGACTGGGGTACCCACAGTTCACTAAGCTACAATAGCCCCATCTAATATTATACGATATGCTTTAGTAATTACAGTAGTAATGGGATATTTTTACATAAGATAATCGTTTCTGTAAAAGTTATTTAATCAACTGTTTTAAATTTTTTTTTCCTGTGTTTCGTTCATATAAATGATTTCAGGTTAAATTTATATATTCCTGTGAATTATGCTTAATGTTTACATTTGCATCAGGTTATAAAGTCGACGATTATCATCCTTATCATAATTTCGTTTGGATTATTAGCACAATTATAATAATTAATATTTATATTATTTTAAACTTTTTTACCTTTGTCGATTAATTATTATTATTTACTGTTGATGTTTACAATCAAACTTCCTCGTTATTTGATTAATTACTATCATTAACTTTCGATGTTTTTAATGAACCTATCTCTTTCTCGATTAATTATTATTATTATTTATTGTGGATGCTTATAACGAACCTTTTTCTTTGTCGATTAGATATTATTATTATTTACTGTGGATTTTATAACGAACCTGTTTTTGTCGATTAATTATTATTATTATTTATTGTAGATGTTTATAACGAACCTTTCTGTTGTTTTTATTTCCAACAGTATTTTGTTTGCTGACATCGTGGGTTTTACAGTACTGGCTTCTCAGTGTACGGCACAGGAATTAGTTCGTTTACTAAATGAGCTTTTTGGGAGATTTGACCAACTGGCCAGCGTAAGTTCAATATGAGTGAGATTTTCATGTTTCAATAGTAAAACAGTTTCAATGTATAAATACTTTATGGTTGGATTTATAGATGTAAAAACATTTCTCTTTGTTCAGCTGTCAATCACAGAAAGATTAGTGTACGAATAGGTGAGAAATAGATCCTACGAAATCAAACCTAATCGACATTCGTTTACAACCAAACAACAGACCATAATTCAACGCCAATGACTGCAACTAACGTTAAATTTGAGAAACAAAATTAAATCGCGAATAATATTTTACAGCTGGTATATTTAATACAGTAATAAGTATCAGTATAAAATAGCGAATTTTAGATGGTGTAAAAAGTATTACATAACCTGACAATGTTTCGTTCAGTAGAAAGCCTGTATAGCAAGTTATTCGTTTCAAAAAAGTAAATGTGATACTACATACTGTCCTTATGTTAAGTAAATAAGGTATTATTTATCTTAAAGTCATGCAGAAACTGTGGACATGGTAAGTACTAACACTATGACATGTCTTTTATAAATATTGAGAGTTTTCTTCTATGTCCGATTACGTCACCTCTTGACGTATTAATTACACGAATGTGGCATAACATAGAGTCGACAAGATGATAGTACATGTCTTGTAAGATTGTAATCTATTTCACGAAGATTATACTAATTTAGCGTATCGGTTCGTAAGGAAAACTGTTCAATCGCATTGCATTGAGGTGTTCCAGTTAGCTCAAAAAGACGTTTGAAGTTATTATTATAGTTTCCGAAACATTTCCAGACAATACGAGCAGCCTTGAATGTTATATTATCGTTTCATTTTTTTCCACAAAGCTACTCGAGGGCTATCTGCGCTAGCCGTCCCTAATTTATCAGTGTAAGACTAGAGGGACGACAACTAGTCATCATCACCCACCGCCAACTCTTCATCTACTCTTTAATCAGCGGATAGTGGATTTGATCGTCTCATTATAACGCCCCCACGTCTGAAGGGCGAACATGTTTGGTATAACGGGGATTCGAACCCGCCATCCATCGTTTTGGAAACACCATTTTTCGTCAACATGAGGATAATGCATTATGAGGTATACGTGCTCGACGAAAACACTAGATGTTGGTTTCTTTTGTAAAGCAGTCCAACTACACAATCCCTCCCACAAGAACATTTCCAATACTGTAATACCGCTTCAGATCAACTGTGACGCTCTTTATTGTCTCATACACCTTATGAGTCTATTCAAACGTCCTTTTCAAGGACGACAGTTGATTATCACAGTCTCACCTAACACTATATTTATTCCCTTTTGATTAACGCTGTTAATATATCTTGATGACGCATGTCTCTGAGCCAGCGATCAGAATAACAGTCTGTTATTATAACGTTTCATGTAGACGAGCACAGACTTTTGAAAGTTTAAAAGATCATTGATTTAATCACTTTGATTACTAAAAATGAAATAATGACATCTCGGGATTCTTAACGATTAATAATGCATTTGGTAGTACGCTACGCAAAACGCTAAGCATGTTATTCATCACACAGACATAAAAATTACTTATATTTTAAACTATACATTTCCACGTATGAAAACGAATTAAGATTTAGAGCAGAATGGAGAGTGTGTTTTATTATAGTAAAGCTACATCAGGCTATCTGGTATGTTTCCTGAACGGAATCGAACCCTGAATTTTAGAATCTTAAATCTGAAGTCTTACCGCTGTCCCACCGTGGTACGAGCAGAAATGAAATCGTAGACGTATGAATTATCTGAGAGTCATTTATATATATTAATTATGTACCTGACATGGTCAGGTGGGAGTGTCGTAATGTGACGGTAAATCCCACTATTTGTTAATAGAAGACTAGTCCAGTAGCTGGCGGTGGGCGATCTTTCAGTATTAAATAAGGAAAGGCTAGCGCAGATATATAGCCCTCGTGTTGCTTTACAAGAAATTGAAAAATAAATACTTGTTTTAAGATTTGTGTGTTTGACGATCTAAAAACAAAATTTAATACGGTTTCACTTATTTTTAGACAGTTGTGTTGCCTACCATTTTGTTACCGAAGGAAAACACTGTTCACTTTCATAGTCCGAAATCTTTTCATATGATCTCACTATTTTGTGGTATTTGTACAACTGAAAATGGCATCAATTTTACTTAAAAGAACTGCATAAGGATTTAGCTGAATTACAGAAACTGAATAACATTAAATAATACTCAAAGGTCACAGACGTTATTTCTACGCTAGATATCTGCATATATATCACTATTCTATTTATAACACTGATTTTCACAGTAGCACAACTACTGAGCAATTTAAATCAAAATGATTTTTTTTTTTTGTATTTCAAGAAACAATTGCTTGCTATTTGTGAGCACCTTAATGTTCTTTTCTGGGAAAAAGAACGTGCTCTGAGCTCGTTTGGTTGCTTAACAACCATAGCGTAGAGCCAGTACTAATGCTATCTACATATCAGTTCGTATAGTTTCTTTCAAAATTCATAAGTGCAAAAGAAAAAAGAGAAAAAATATGAAGTTTCGATACATAAATGAATAACATATAAAAGTTACACAGAAGTACATTTAGCAAGAAAAACTGTGGTGTTTTTGAGAAAATGCTTAATTGTTTTCAGTTTCAACTGCTGAAAAACACAAAAAACACATAGAATAAAATCATAATTTCTTTTATGATTACTATCAGTTAAATTATAAATAAACCTTATATATAAAATTATTATATCTTTAAAATATACTTCCTTTAAGGGATCAACTTGAATCAGGTGCACAATAAAAATAATGATTTATTCAAGAACGTGTGGACATTGTACATGGTGTTTCGAAACAAAACTGCGCAAATCTTCTGTCGTGACGACGTGTGTAAAACGTTTGCCAGAGTGAATAGTACTGCAGTGATAAATGAATAGTGACCAAAATAGATGATACTTGTGGTAGATATATTTAGGGCTAGGCTTTGTATGTTGTTTGAGTTAGCAGTGCATTGAGCACCTTCTGTGACACCCAGTAAACCATGCCCATACATTTCTGAATAAAACCGATGACTTTCAATGTGCCTTTGGTGGAACTAAACTTCGCCCAGGACAAGTAATTCATAAGAGCAAATGATGTTAATATTATTTTCATTATAAATGATTCCGTCTTGCTTGCAACTAACTTAAAATACGAACAAAATTTCAGTGAAACACAATGACGAACCAGTTTCAAGAGTACGTTCCAATACGTGTATCATAATGACTGGGGGATTTAACAGACAAAATAATTAAAAACTTATCTGAGGAAAATGTGGATAAAGTTGTGAAAAATCAAATGACTTTCAGGAGAACAAAATTATTTCACATAGACAATTAAAAATCTTTAAAAACAACGACGTGATAAATTTGTAAAGTCATAACTATAGTTAAGGATAAATATTAAAGTAAAACGTAAGTTACATTGTGACCACTTGATTTTGAAATCCTCTTTCTTTTAAATCAATGAATATAAATACGATCTCATGGAGTTAGTTAAATGTTTGCATTATTCGCTCTTTGCGGTCAATGAATTAGAACACATCTATGGAGACCTATTTTTTAGTTGTGAAATAAAATAGTGGATTCGAACTAATGTTTAGAGGCTGCCATCAGAAAAAACGTATTCAAGTAATTAAATAACACACCTATATGTGAAATGCAAGTGGTTACAATTACGCTCTCCTCCAGCGGAATGTCAGTCAACTTTTACAGTTAAAAACTAGGTTTCGATGTCCATGGTGGTCTGAGGTCGGATAGCCCATTGTGTAGCTTAGTGCTAAAATACAAAACAAATGAACAGTTAAAAATGCGACTTCTATTTTGTAACTTACCTAATATGATGTATTAACAGAGGCATAAAACAAAGTATATTTCGATAACATATGAAATGACCCGGCATGACCAGGTGTTTAGGGCGCTCGACTCGTAATCTGAGGGTGACGGGTTCAAAGTCCCATCACATCAAACATGCTTACCCTTTATTCTGTCACACTATTCGTTGGTAAAAGAGTAGCCCAAGAGTTAGCGGTTGGTGGAGATAACTAGCTGCCTTCCCTCTAGTCCTACATTGCTACATTAAGGACGACTAGCGCAGATAATTCTCGTGTATGTTTGCGCGAAGTTCAAAAACCAAACCCAAACATACGTAACAAGTTACATTATATCCTTATTTTTAATTTTCACACAGCTCCGAAAGAAGTCTTTGAAAACTTTGGCGATATAAGATGTATCGAAAACTAATTTTGATTCCACTATTGACATTACATCTCAACTGACACTTTAACAGTCTATATATTTTGTTTGTTTGTTTTGACTTTCGCACAAAGCTACTCGAGGGCTATCTGCGCTAGTCGTCCTTAAATTTAGCAGTGTAAGACCAGAAGGAAAGCAGTTAGTCATCATCACCCACCGCTAACTCTTGGGCTACTCTTCTACCAACGAATAATGGGATTGACCGTATCATTATAACGCCCCCATGGCCCCTATGTTTGGTGTGACAGGGATTCGAACCCACGACCCTCAGATTACGAGTCGAACGTCTTAACCCACCCGGCTCAGTTTATATATATACAGTCATGTGAAAAAATTAGGACACCCTATGAAAGCCTGTGTATTTTTGTAAAAATTGTGGATAAATGGATAGTTAATCTCAATTGTAACAATACTAAGAGATTAAAGTAATATAATTAAACAATTAAAACTGAAGAAAAGACTTTTCAAAATCTTCTGTAAAATGTAATTTTACAAAAATGCATATTATAACTGAGGAAAAAGTTAGGACACCCCCACATTTATACCCTCTTAAAATGGCTCAACTCACATACAGGTGAATCACACCAGGTGCGCGTGATTTGAAGATCGTTACTCAGCATCGTGAATGAGGCTTGCCCTATTTAAATCTCAGACATCTAGTTTGGTGTGCTCCTGACTGTTGAAGTGAGAGTGAGCACCATGGTAAGAGCAAAAGCTGTCTGAGGCTTTTAGAAAGAAAATTGTAGCAGGTTATGAGTCTGGTAAGGGATTTAAAAAGATCTCAAAAGATTTTAAAATCAGCCATTCCACTGTCCGAAAAATAGTCAACAAGTGGAGGGCTTTCAAAACAACTGCCAACATGCCCAGGTCTGGTCGTCCAAGCAAGTTCACATCGAGAGCAGACTGCAAGATGCTAAAAAGAGGTCTCCAAAAACCCTAAAATGTCATCGCAGGACCTACAGCAGGTTCTGCTAAAGTTTATGTGAAAATGCATGCCTCTACAATCAGAAAGCGACTGCACAAGTGTAACTTGCATGGGAGGTGTGCAAGGAGGAAACTTTGCTCTCTGAGAGAAACATCAAGATCAGACTAAAGTTTGCCAGAGAGAATGTAGACAAAGACCAGGACTTCTGGAATAATGTTTTTTGGACAGATGAGTCCAAAATTGAATTATTTGGACACCAGAACAGAGGACATGTTTGGCGTAAACCAAATACAGCATTCCAGGAAAAGACCCTCACACCAACTGTGTATCTTGGAGGTGGAAGTGTCATGGTTTGGGGCTGCTCTGCTGCAACAAGACCTGGACAGCTCACAATCATAGAATCCACCATGAATTCTACTGTGTATCAGAGGGTGCTTGAGAAACATGTGAGACTGGACCCTGCAACACGACAATGACCCAAAACATACCAGTAAATCCACCAAGGACTGGCTAAAAACTAAGAAATGGAGAGTCCTGGAATGGCCGAGTCAAAGCCCAGATCTTAATCCCATTGACATGCTGTGAGGTGACTTGAAACGTGCTGACATGCAAGAAACCCCTCAAACATCTCACAGCTGAAAGAATTCTGCATTGAGAAGTGGGGCAAACTTTCTTCAGACCAATGTCAGAGACTAATAAATGGCTACAAGAAGCGTCTCACTGCAGTTATTTCAGTCAAAAGGGTGTGACACTAGCTATTAGAAGGTAGGGTGTCCTAACTTTTCCTCAGTTAGAATATGCATTGTTTGTAGAATTACATTTACAGAAGATCTTGAAAACTCTTTTCTTCCGTTTTAATTGTTTAGTTATATTCCTATAATCTCTCAGTAATGTTAAAAATTGAGATTAAATATCTATATATCCAAAAATATTACAAAAGTACAGAGGCTTTCATATGGTGTCCTAATCTTTTCATATGACTGTATATATATAATAATGGAAATTTCTTATACAAGTTTTAATCTAGCATTAAAAGCCTAAAATTCAAGGAAAAGTGTGCACATTTAAAATAATAAAATCCAAAGACGAGATGCGTGTCATAATGCACAATTAATTGTTTTTATTTAAACTTCTCAATCGTTGTAAAAGTCACTCTTCATGTTTCAACGGGAGTTCACGTGAACCTCATGGTTGTGAAAAACAGTTACTGTGTGCTATATAAGTACAAAAGCCATGGTCATGTGGTTACTGGTTTACAATTGAAAAAGAAGATCACACGATTTTCATTCTTTCTGGGTTTCTAACCCTTCATCTTTGGAGGTGACTGCGGATTAGGACCCACATTGCAGTGGGGATACACCGTTTATCAGTCGTAACATCCAATTTGCTAGTTTCGCATAAGAAGATAAGAAATATAGAAATTAGGAGGGCGAGATGTGAATGCTCAAACCCACAACGTCCCTCATCTATATCCCCCTTCACTGCCTGCAGACAATTGTAGGAAGGTGACCGTTCTCCCAAGCTAAAATGAGAATTAGAAAAAAAGACGAAAAAAAATAAAATAATGTACTAACATTTGGGGGTAAGTAAGATAAAACTTACCTCTTGAAGTTGAAGTTAGCATTCCTGCCTCCAATATGGTAGGGCTACATCCAAGACCTAAGATACATTTTATAATCTCACGTTGTAGCTTGTACTCTAGGATCTTTTTTTAAAATATGCAGGGTATTTTGTTTAATTTTAATGTGTTTTGTTTATGGCCTAAATATTTATGGTTATATATATATATATATATATATATATATATGTATATTTTATACATAATACTTTTATTGTTTTTTAGGTCATTTATATTGTGCAAACTAAAACGTTTATTTTGCAGAGGCCTATAGCAATGTCTTAAAGCTGAAAATAGATGGATTTCAGAGCCACCATAGCCCTTTTTGCCTAGTCATTCCAATACACTAGTGTTACAAAATGTTTGAGTAATAAGAATTACTGATAGTCTAGACGTAATCCCTTATAGAGACAAGTGAATAAAAGGCTTTAAAAAGTGCCTCAATAAATGTGTATCCTCTTGTATTGGAATATGGTCAAACAACTTGTGTATTCATAATAAGGAGTTTTAGATTAACTGCTTTTTGATGTGTTTTTTATGTTTATTAGTGAATTAATATTTTTAATGTGTGTTTCATCATATTTACAACTATCTGTGTAAACTACGATTTGTATATTTTTATTGTAAGGTTCTCCAAACACCTAATTTTGAAGCTTAACATGAAACTGTTCTAACTTAAATAACAAAACAAAACCTTAAGGTTCAAGAATTCTTTTGAAATACTTAAATGTTGTGAGGTGAAGGAAAAGTCACATGGTTGTTTACTAAAGTTTTATTTGTAGAGCAAACAGAGTTTTTTTACTTTTACAAAAACAAATATAACGGCCAGAACACAACGCAAACTAAGATTAAACTAAAACAAAACGAAATTTTATTATAAATAAGGAAGCGTAAAACTCGTATGTAATTATTAAATAATACAAAATCTTTTCTAATGTTAATATCAACATAAAGGTTTATTTGTTTTGAATTTTGCGCAAAGCTACCCAAGGGCTACTTGCGCTAGCCGTCCCTAATTTAGCAGTGTAATACTATAGGGAAGGCAACTAGTTACCACCACCCGTCGTCAACTCTTGAGTTACTTTTTTACCAACGAATAGTGGGATTGACTGAAACATTATAACACTCCCACGGCTGAAAGGGCGAGCATGTTTGGAGGGACCGGGATTCGAACACGCGACTTTCAGCTTGCGAGTCGAACGCCTTAACCCACCTGGCCATGCCGGGACCAACATATTTTGCGTATATGTAGTATAGGTAGCAAGTTATAATATTAATATAATGTGCTTTGTTACTCAAGCATTTGCGTACATGCATAAGGAATCATGGTAAGTGCACTGTATCGGTTCCTGGGAGCTGTTTTAGCATGTCAGATATGGTTGTAAGAAAAGTAGGTTGCTGTTAAGTACAGGAGAGAATAGGTAACTGTTGCTGTCGTGAGCTAATACACATTATCTGTATGTACCGGCGAAAGCTTTTAAAGATGGAAGGAGGACATTTCGAGACATCGAGTTACTGTGTTATCCATCAAACTGTATTAATTCATCATTTCTATAGTTATTCTTTTTTTCATCACTAGATTGAGATTTGTGCGCCTTAGGATCAATGACAAACCTCTTAATATCGGCATTACATCTAATATAAATAATATATTAAAATATGATTTTAAGTTTATGTCAGGGATAACAGAAACTACAAAAGGTTTATGATCAGCCATGATTGAGCACATATGTGACTTCCTGGAATGACGATAATAGGATTGTGTCCAGAATCCCAGAAATTTTATAAATCGTAGGAAAGAATATTACTGTATTCAATATACCCTTTTAATTGTATATCTTTTCGGTAATTATTTGCCATTTCCTGTCATTCTGGCCCATAATATCAGAAGGTAGCGAGTATATGCACCGTCGAATTACTATATAAATATTAAACATGCTACTTGTATCTAAGAACGACTTGTATAGGTATTAATACTTTTATTGATAAGCGGAGAACAACGTTTCGACCTTCCTGGGTCATCTTCAGGTTAACCTGAGATATATTTTTATTTCAGGTGGGTTTCTTGTCGTCAAGAAACATGCTATTTACCCGATTTATAGCAGTTGAACGATGACATGATTTTGAAATGATAATTTGATTAATTTTTGTGTATAAAGGACCATTATATTCAATATTCGTCTCTTAAGTTAAAATGTAATAATGTGTCCCACTTTAAAGGGTCATAAGAATGGAGTTTAACAATGCCTTAATAATATTTTTCTTCCCTCGGCTACTTAATAATATTTCGTAACATAATAGTTGCAATTATTGATTTTAGATATTTTCCATTATTCAACGACGAGTTAAACAAGGAAAACGTACACGATTCTTAATTAGGGCTAGCTGATTCAGTTACAATAAGATAAATATCCCTTTCTATAATATGTTTTATTGCTGTTTACAGAGATAGTATATGATTCTTTCGCTGTTTTATCACGATATCTATGGTAATTCCCCAATTATTTATCAATGTTTAGCCGTGGTATACCAGTTCATTTCGTTCTTGTTTTGTTTTTTCAAGTACAAACATTAATTTCATAGCTCTGTCACATTGAGCTATTTGAGATCTAATTACACTTTTGGACTCAGGAGATCAAACCCTTTCGACTGATGTATTAGCTCACGTCCAAGGTCTCATAAATTAATTTACTCTATTCCTGCCTAAAAGAATTTCAAGTGCCGTGGCTATTGAGAATACCCTTTTGTTTATTTGTAACGATTGTATTTAACATGTTTGTGGTGAGTATATTTTCTCACAAGTACGTCAGATAGTTTATTTTATTATAAGCACCAAAAAATAGTCTTGGAAATTTAATTACTAAATACTTATGAGAATAGTGACCAGATTATGAAAAAATAATTTATATTATAACATAATTACATACGGAATACTTCTTAATGTTGAATGGAAATTTCACATGAGCAAGAAATCGATATTATTTAATCTCTAGACAAAAAATGTTTAGAAATCTTGAAGTTCTTAATGCAATGTTAAACACTGGATAGCGTCGCCATTTGTGACATATAACCGGTTTTACATTGTTGTTCCACAGTGGCGCAGCGGCATGTCTGAAGGCTCCCACCGGTAGAAACCGGGTTTTGATACCCGTGGTAGGCAGAGCACCGATAGTCCATTATGTGGCTTTATACTTAATTTCAAACAAACAATTTACATTGACGGTGGTCTCACTAAAGTAAAGCACTATTGACAAAAAAAACACAACGTTCTCTCTATATTAATATGTATATGAAAACATTAATAAAGAATACTGTATTATAAATTAATAAATATGTATATGAAAACATTAATAGATAATACTGTATTATAAATTAATACATGTTTGAAAAGTCGAAACAGCACACCGATGTTTCGAACATTTGTTTCTTCTTTGAATGTTTTTTGTGTATATTTATTGATAATATTTTATATAGCTTTATTTTATCATGTTTAACTAATGACATCAACACATTATCTCATTACGAGATAACTGATGTCCTATTTGAAAAATTCTTAAGCTTTCTCTAAATAAGTGCTATACATTTTGTTTATTTAAGACTAATGTATGCCTGTGTGAATTCGAAGGAGTGTGATTTTGAGAAATTCCAGCTTATGTAAAAATATTTACGATTCTTAACAAAATAGCAATAAAAATATTACTATATATATAACTGAAGGAACTGAAAACAACATGGGTGACTAATTTATCGATTCAATGTAGATAGCTTTCTCTTGCAGCCATTTAATTACCAGGTCAATATAAATGGTATGTTTTCCGATAGAGTTTCCAAGGCTACTGTTGAATCAATAATATGTTTATGATGGGTCTCTAAGGGATAAACCTCGACTCACGTGCCAGGAAACCAGTGCTAATCTCTTTAAGCTGCCAGTTTACCCTCGTTCTGAATAGTTATCTAGTTCAATTAACTAAATAGATAGATAGATAACCTTAAAGTCGGAAGCTTTATTTATGAAAACTTTATCAACTGAAACAAGTTAACATTATCAATTGAAACAAGCTGTTGACGTTTAACTTGATATTTCCAACGCACAACAACAAGAAAATATAGATAAGAAAAAGAAAACAATTTAACTTTTGCATCCATGGTCATATAATCAAAGGAAAAGATCTATGATTTGTCTGGTAGAGTCTAGCATTAATACTAAACACCAGTGGATGTAGTTTCAAACTATCGACAGCACACAAGAACAATAAACCGACTAAGTTTACGACCCTACTGTTTATTAATCATTTACTGCAACCTGCTGTCTACGGCTGGGAAGTAATCCCAAATAACAGCAAGGATCGTTATGTATATGTGTGTATAGCTGCCAACTGAGTCAGGATTTTGTATATCGATTTGACTGTTTTAATAAAGTATGTCGTCATGATAAAACAGGTGTACATATATATAAATATATACATGGCTAAATAATCCATTTGAATGCATAATTAACTCAATAAGAGTGTGTGTATATATATATATATTTCAAAGAGTTTAAAAAGGTTTTTAAAGATATACCTGTATTTCATATCTTTAAAAAAGATATACCTGTATTTCATATCGTTAGTTCCCTTCTCAAAATAGTTTCAGTGTTTAATGCTCACAAACACGTGTATTAAGTCAGCTTAATAACATATTCTGGATTTGCAATACCATATGTGCTATTGATATAAGCGAAAGTTTATAACAAGGTTTTAATTGTTAGCTCATTTTGGTGATACGAAGCATATGAGGTATGAAATTTTCTATTTTCGAACCTCTTCACGGGAACACTCTGCTATGAAAATAAGTGTTATCAAATTTAAAGCTTATCTATTTCATCTATATTAATTGTTGCATAGACCAAACAACGGGTAATATTCATACTGTACCCCTTAGTGTCACGCGGTGTTAGCACCAAGTTCACAGAACAAGACCCCGAAATCCTCGTGTAATTTAATATTTTAAAGTTGGCTCGTGCGGCTTATTGGTCAGAATACGATACCAATTGTCGAACTTGTTCGCCCTTTGACCCGTTGGTTCATTATATGGTAATAGTATATCTCATATTTCTTTTTTAAAAGCCCAAAAGTTTGTAATGGGTGGTTTTTTTGACTAGCTGCCTTTCATTCAAAGATAGGAGTGTCTAGCGCAGATAACCCTAAAGTAGCTTTGCGCGAAACCGAAAAAGCAAATAAAGATATTTCAAATCGAATAGCTGTGAAGTTTAATTAAAGAAGAACTCCTGGTATTACAGGAGTATTGGTGTTGTCAAATTAAGTAAATAAATTACAACAATATCTTTAGCTCTTTCGTACCCTTAACTTTTATTGGTATTCTCGTGTTTAAACATTTGATAACATAGAAAGCTCTATAAATTGCGTATTTAGTTTTAAACATTTCAAAAGGTTTCCTGTTTTATTATATATCAAACAATTCGGCTAACTTCTGCTAATACTATCCGTAGATATGATATAGGTTGAAAATATTCAAATACGTTGTCGGGCTTCTCAAACCAAATAGTAAATTATGTAACTTGCGTTAGCATGCAACTCTAAGGTACTAAAGGTTCTGAACGCTTTTAAGGTTTAATCCTATTAAAAATACATTTCCAGGTAATTAAAAAATAACAATGAACATTCGATTTTAGAGGGAGCACATCGTATGTAAAATACCTAAAAGAGCCTTTAAAGTGAAGATACAATAAAAATGCAAGTTATTTTAACCAATTAAATAACTATTTTAGGGTTATCGAAATTTAAAGAAAAATACTAATTTTGTACTCATTTCATATCCTTCTTTAATGTTTTCTCACATTTGGAGTAAAGCCCTACATTGAAGAGAGGGAAGTCTCCCAATGGAGCAACAGGAAGTTTACAGGTTTACAATGCTAAAATCAAGAATTTGATTCTCCTTGGTGGACACAGCAAACAACTCGATATGACTTTGCTATAAAACGCACACACACTCTATTCTTTAAAACTGTGTGTTTACCACATTAACGTTGTATCATGTTTTCATGTTTATTGTGCTTTGACTTCGCTCATTTGCTTCAGATCGGTTCCCGAAACCAAGAGAATCCTTACTTAAAGGTTTAGAGAAATTATTTAGGATGTTCAAAATGAATATTTTACTTGATTCATTTATTAGATACATGCAAAATATAATTTTGTAAAACACTGATATGTCTTTAAAAGCTCACTTGTATTAAATGTATCATGCGTTAAATTATATTTTATTAATTTGCTAGAAATAAGCTCTGACACAGATTGACACAGATTCGTATTGTTTTTTCATTAAATACCCGCCTGTGAAGAAAGTAGTGTACTTTTGATAGACGTGGCTGAAATGTATTTCATTAATTTATTTTATAGACATTAACATTTCTACGAAAAGTGGGGCCTAATAGGCCCCAGAGCAACTTGAAAGGTTATTAATATTAGGCTAATAATTTTGTATTTAAATGAAATTGCCATTTAAATCCATTAATGAATGGATTAACGAGATTCCCACTGTCCCTATCTACTATCTAGCGAAACCACAGCCAGGGGAACGGGCTTGGAGAAATCAGGACTAGAAACGTCTTTTCGTAGGAGTGTTAAACATTTTCTTTCCGATGCATTCTATAGAATAAATCAAACATTTCCAGTTTAGTGGGAACATACAAAATACTCTAGTATACTGTCTGCTCATTTAAATTAGCCACCAGGTCAACAAAGAACTCTAACATGACATACACTAATCTAGAGTGTTTATATATACAGCAAAAGTATATTTTTAAAAAGGCAGAAACTAGTGTTTTGTAAGTGTTAAACACTCACTTTCAATTCTTTATGATGTAAATCAGTCATCTGTTGATCCGTAGCAATCTGAAAGCAAATGATTCGTCATTCAACTTGCAAATGACCTAAGAAGGTCGAAACGTTGTTCTGTAATTCATTGTAATTGAAGTTTTAATACCCATGCCACCCGCCTTTTGAATATGTTTGTTACTTCGAGCAAGTGCCTCGCCATCATGAGAAACTTAAATAACCTTGTCCCTTGTTTAAAGATGTTACTATTAAGCAATTTTCATTAACTTCTACCTGCGCAGACCAAAACCAAGCATTATCCCAATAATGAATGTATCTAACTCATTATGATTAGAATGCGTTGATTCACCAATATGATGCTGTCGGTTTAAGTGAAATTGCATCCATATGTTCAAATATTTCTCTGAGGTTTGTCCTAAATCCAAAGACTAAGTTAACAGTGCAAAACGACAGTAATGAAAAAAACAACGATTGCATATATGGCAATCAACCAATACTAAAGAAATAATAGAATGTAACTTACTAGCTGAAGTATCCATCGTCTGGGCGGAACTTATCTAAATTCATGATTAATGAAAAGTTATCTCAGAGCATGAAAAAAGTTGCTTCTTTTATTGTAATTGTAGAAGACGCCCATAAAAACTCAAAATACAAAACTGCAAATTTGAATATACTTTATGCGTATAAACATGTTTAATAGCAAACTGAATGAAAAATGAAATCGTATGATAAACAATTGTCGTTTCTTTTTAATTAGCCCAAAAGCTACACAGCTACACACGGTGCTATTTGTACTCTACTCACCACTGGTATCGAAACTCGGATTTTAGCGTTGTAAACCTACAGACATGTTGCTGTGCCACTGGGGTGGCAAATTGTAAAATATGTTACAAAATTCTATAAGTATAATGATAAAAAATGATAGGAGAAATCTCGCCTGAAAATGAGTTTACGAGTTTGGGCCATGAAATATTGGACTGTTATCGAACTTTCATTGTGTTCAATAAATATTAGTAGTAAACATAGAGGCATAAAATGTAAAATATTTGATATGGTTGGTTTTTAAATTTTGCGCATAGATACGCGAGGGCTATCTGCGCTAACCGTTCCTAATTTTGCGTTGTAAGACCAGAGGGAAGGCAGCTAGTCATCACCATCCACCGCTAACTCTTGGGCTACTCTTTTACCATCGAGAGTAACCGTCACATTATAATGCTCCCACGGCTGAAAAGGCGAACATGTTTAGTGGGACGGGGGTTCGAAACCACGACCTTCAGATTACGAGTCGGGTGCTTTAACCACCTGACCATGCCGGGCCTCACTAATTTAGTACTGTAAGACTAGAGGGAAAGCAGATAGCTATCACCACCCACTGCTAACTATTGGGCTACATTTTTATCAAGGAATAGTGGGATTGAACATCATATTATAACGCCCCATGGCTGAAAAAGCAAGTATGTTTAATGTGATTGGGACTTTAACCTGCGACCTTTATATTACGAGCCGAGCATTTTAACCACCTGGCCATGCTGAGCCCCTTTCTTACTGAAATTTATTTTGTCAAATAAGTGGTAACACTGCCTCTTTAAATCTCAGAAGATATTTTTGAACTCTATGAAATTTAATTCTTTAATTTTTGTTAACAAGAAATTTAAATAAATATATTTATCTTCTATGCTTAAGACAGAACTATTAAATTTATCTTGATACTAACTACCTCGTGATAGTAAAACACCATAATTACTATTTTTCAAAGAAGATAACATGGCGCTATCGATACTTAAAAATATTAAAGTGATTGAAGTTATTTTTAATAAAATCATGCCACCACAAGGGCAAGATGGTAAACTACTACTGAGCTGTTTAATCAGGAACTACTCCTGCTTTTATGCTGGTTCGTACAAAAGGGAAATAAAATATGTTTCTATGCATGTGGTGCTAAGCCTCATCTTCCCGTTATATTGTTTGTTTGTTAGAGCTACTCTAGGAATATTTGCTCTACTCTTCCCCAATTTAGAAGTGATAGAGTATATAGAATGTTACTCTTTATCGACAAGAAGTGCAATTGACCCTAAATTATAACGCCCTTACGGCTGAATGAGCAATTAATTTCATTGGCAATATTCGAACCCTTGACACGCAGATCGTGAGCAGAATCAAGCCAAGATATTAGTAGTGCTCCCGTATATATTACAATTACACTTTGAAACCTGTATCAGTATATTTAATCAGTTGTTGTTGTTGTTTGTTGTTTTTGAATTTCGCCCAAAGCTACTCGAGGGCTATCTGTGCTAGCCGTCCCTAATTTAGCAGTGTAAGACTAGAGGGAAGGCAGCTAGTCATCACCACCCACCGCCAACTCTTGTGCTACTCTTTTACCAACGAATAGTGGGATTGACCGTAACATTATACACCCCCACGGCTGGGAGGGCGAGCATGTTTAGCGCGATGCGGGCACGAACCCGCGACCCTCGGATTACGAGTCGCACGCCTTACGCGCTTGGCCATGCCAGGCCTGTATATTTAATCAGTGTCTTTATTTTATTAATTACTCTGCGTAAGAAACATAACAGATTTAGACAACTTGCATCGTTTTGTTCAATAACTGTTTTATTCCGGGCATCCAAAAAATTAAATATTTAGAATAACTCAGAATAAAGCTATCGATTATCACAACTTCAAAGAAAAATTATAGATAACCAACAATAAATCATTTTAAATCATCATTCTTCTATATATTTTCTTCTTGACAAATAATTTCAGTTGTTAAAGATAAACTTGCATCTTCACTTCTGGTGAACCAAAAATACATTATATTCCTGTTGATTAGGTTGGCCCGGCAAGGCCTAGCGCGTAAGGCGTGCGACTCGTAATCCGAGGGTCCCGGGTTCGCGCCCGCGTCGCGCTAAACATGCTCGCCCTCCCAGCCGGTATAGGGGTGTATAATGTGACGATCAATCCCACTATTCGTTGGTAAAAGAGTAGCACAAGAGTTGGCGGTGGGTGGTGATGACTAGCTACCTTCCCTCTAGTCTTACACTGCTAAATTAGGAACGGCTAGCACAGATAGCCCTCGAGTAGCTTTGTGCGAAATTCAAAACAAACAAACCTTTTGATTAGTGGCAAAGGAAAACTTCTAATGGAATTTACTAGGATCTCTTGCACTTATTCAGTTTGTATTGAGTGCGTTTGGACACATCATGTTTTTACTTGAATCCAACTATGTTAAATTTGTGACGTAGTATGTATATTTAACCTTTTAGTTTACCCTTTCATTTTGAGATAGAGTTTAGCGTAGCTTGAATATATGGCAACAAGTTTTAGGTTTTCAAGGTTTATAAAGCCACTCTATTTCCCGCTAGCCTACTTTTCTATCGAAATGATCTACTGATTGCTCCATTAGCGAAGGTTTTCCGCATTTTGAGATCTTGCAGGGATTGTCTAATGACCACATCACCACTTCTAATGTCTCTAAGTTTGTTTTATTGAGATTCTCTTCACCGATGGTAGAGCACATGTATTACAGTTAAGACTAAAGAAACTCTGACAAGGAACTATTAATGGTTATTTACCTTCTAATCCATAAGTAAAACAGCCAAACCATTTTGTTTCTTGTTCTTATCCAATCTGGTTAATGTCTGGGATAAACACTAGTTATCTGTATCCCAATACTATTAACTGGAAGAAAACCATTGATATATTTTTACCAGGATAAATTGTCAAAAAGACGAGTGGCTCAACGTTGTATACAACACAAGAAACTTCATTTCAAAACCCGAGGTGGACGGAGCCTAGATAGCCACTTTTGTAAGTTTGTGCTTGCTTAACTTCAAACAAACAAAACCGACGAGAAATTTGCAAAACTTATTATGTCCAAACTGTTCCCTGTTTATCTTAAGCACTGGAATAAATTCAGTCCTTTGTTAATAGGAACATTTTGTGTTTTCTAACAAGATAGTTACGAAAATAAAAGTACTACCATTACGATAACCTTATATGTATGTGACAAAATAATACATTCGTATTATTCTCCCGACAAGTTTGGCTTCGACATGGGCGGTTGATTACGTAATCGACTCGTATCCTGCGAGTCGCTGGTTTGAATTCCTGTTCTACCGAACATACTCGTTCTTTAGACAAAAAGAGTAGCCCAATAGTTAGCGGTAAGTGGTTATGAATAACTATCTTCCCTCTAGTCTTTCACTGCTAAATTAGGGATGGCTAGCGTAAATAGCCCTGGTGTAGTTTTGCGTGAAATTCATAAGAAACCGCTCCTAGTGACACAGCAGTATTTTTAGGGACTCACACCGCCAGAAAGCAGGTTTCGATACTCATGGTGGGCATAGAACAGACAGTCCATTGTGTAGCTTTGTGCTTTATTTTGAACAAACAACAACAATCATGACAAATCATATATAAAAACGATATTGTCAAATACAATAATTAGAAAGGGTGAACAAATTCATTTGGGGGTTATTCCACATTAAATTAAGGTTAGAAAATAGTAAAACGTATTATTACTATTCTAATAGAATAACTTTATATGATTCATTCATTTTGAGTACTATGTTGTTAACGGCTTTATCTTTTTCTTTATCGCGTAAGAGTAGTGAATTAAATATCGGTCTCTTTTCCCAGAGACGGTTCGTGTTTTTTTGTTTATAAATTTCGTGCAAAGCTATAAGAGGGCTATTTGCTCTAGTTATCTTTAATTTAGCAGTGTAAGACTAGAGGGAAGACAGCTAGTCATTACCACCCACTGCCAACTCTTGGGCTACTCTTTTTACCATCGAAAAGTGGGATTGACTGTAATATTATAACTCACCCATTACTGAAAGGGCGAATATGTTTAGTGTGACAAAAATCTCCGGAACGATCCCATTCTTAAACGCTAGGCCTTCTTTATTTTAATTTGGTAGAAAGCTTATAATGCTTAAATGCAGAATTCGATTCCTGCAGTATACACAGAGCAGATAGCCTATTTCGAGTCGTACGCTAAAATCAACCAAACAAATAAATCACAGTAGATTATAATGAAAATTAGAAACAGTAAATAAGTCACTTACAAACATTAGTGTTCAGTTAGACAGTAAAATATTATATATATATATTTATAGAACAACCACTGTTTAAGGATCAAACTTCTTGGAGACTGTTATTACTGTGTTAGTGGACTCCCTGAACCCAGATCAGATCATGCTAAATGTTGTGTGGAAATGGGACTAGATATGATCGAAGCCATTGCGTAAGTCATTTTATCTGTTTTGTTTTTAATAATTTGGTAATAATTTAATAAGAAATTAATCAGATTCAAGTTCAATACATTATTTAATACACCTTTAAAGCGAATTGTTTAAAAATAGAAAAACAACCAGAAAATCGTCATAACTAGAATCACAAATTCAATCGAGAATAAAAAAAATAAAAACAAAATGAGTTTACCGAATGTTGAAATTCTAATTCTATGAATTTGGTAAATATAATTAAAATAGCAAAACTATGTTAAACAAAACTACATTCAAATCCACGTATTACTCAAGCACTGTAAAAAGAAGAAAAAATAATATTTTTGAACACCATTGGACGCAATATTGATTCAGCTAGTGAAAAGTTGGCCCGGCATGGCCAGGTGGTTAAAGTATTCGAACCGTAATCCGAGAGACGCGGGTTCGAATCCCCGTCACACCGAACATGCTCGCCCTTCTAATTGTGGGGGCATTATAATGTTATGGTTAATCCCACTATCCGTTGATAAAAGAGTAAAGAGTAGCCCAAGAGTTGGCGGTGGGTGGTGATGACTAGCTGCCTTCACTCTAGTCTTACACTGCTAAATTAGGAACGGCTAGCCCAGATAGCCCTCGTGTAGCTTTGCGCGAAATTCAAAACAAACAAACATGAATATCGTGTTTCATCTTAGGTATGAATAACAATACAAATACGAAGTTTTAATAAAACCCATAAATGTACTGGATGTTTAAGAAAATGCATTTCGTAGCTAACTTTAAGGATCGCGGTGGCCAAGTTTTATATGCAAAAATAATTGTTCAAAGCATTGAAATTTGAAAAAACGACTTTACCTAACAAGGATGTTAAGTTTGAAAATATAATAAATTTATCTTTGTATTCTGGTATATTTTATACTGAATCAGGTAAACGTATTTCAGTTTTTAGGCTGTATTATCTTATCAGCTTAATTAGATTTCAAAGAAATTATATCACAAAATGTCATTTTTAAGGAAATGTATTGTTGTTTCTGAGACACTCTTCACAGTGGCAGGTTTAAGATAGTGTGGGCCCTATAACACAGAATAGCATTATTAATGGGCTCTCATCAAGATCATTGGTTCTGAGACTGAGCCCGACATATCAATCCTGCTCACCTTTTTGGCCGTGATTGCGTTATAATGTTACTGTCAATCCCACTATTCGTGGCTAAAAGGGTAGCTCAAGAGTTGGCTGTGGGTGGTGATGACTAGCTGCTTTCCCTCTAGTCTTACACTGCTAAATTATGGACGACTAGTGCAGATAGCCCTCGTGTAATTCAAAACGAATCAAACCCTGAGGCTTCCTCTAGCCTCTACCTAAATTCGCTACTGACCCTTCTCATGAACAGTAAATATCGCAAAAAATCACCAAATGTAAAAGTAACTATCTATAAAAAGCATAACATAATATGATACAATATTACAAAACGAGCTATACTGAATGTATTATTTATGCGAGGACGAACACTAATACAATATAACAATGACAATACTTCGTGTATGATATTTTAATAAAATACAAAATTAAATCTCAATATTAACTGACAATAAATAAGATAAATCAAATTGTACCTCAAAATTAAGTTTTGGGTTATTTCATTTATTTCCATAGATGTAAAAATAGCGGAATAAAAAAAGAAATAAAATTTTTGCGTGATAATTATTGCTTATTATAGTAATTCTAATTCACCCAGAAACTTGTGCTTCGTGTAGGAAACGTTGTTCTGGTTGTGGTGTTTTGAATTTGAATGCACAAAGTTTATGTGAAGGAAATGCTGGATACATGAAGCAATTAAAACTGTTTAGCGACTTGCCTAAAACATTCTAGTATGGGGTTAGGTACGCAGAATTCTGAATAAATCTAATGGTCATGCGAGACGTCTCAATGCCACCAAACAAAAGATATTTTGAGCCTAATAGTCTGATCAAAAATGACAAACCAATCGACTTATCAATTCCAAAACGATAGATATTGCAACCTTTTTAGAAATTACTTATAGAGGGCAAGTGTTAAAATGTACAAAGTAACGTTTTTCTCTAAAAGCAAATAAGATGTCATTTGTTTTTGCCAGATGTTATCTGTCAATATAAGGATTTATTCAGTGTCTTTTACGAAATTATTAACAAAAATGAATGAAACAATTACACCTTGATATGTGTTAAAATAAAGGATTTCGATATTTTATTGCACGTGAGTTAGAAGTGTTTGTTTAAAGAGAAACTTATAATGGAGGTATTTGGAGAAATAAAAACTTTTAAAATTATTTAAAGCGTTATGTTGCAAGAAATATTTTAATTTTTCCACAGGAAATATCTATCAGAACATTTATTTAATCTAGCAATGTAACATATCTTCAAGTGTAATTTTTAATGCTGCACTAAACGTCCAATAAAATACGAAATGTTACTATAATGGAAAGACAAACGTGGAGTTAGAGAATAGGACTGAAAAGTGACATTGCTATTAATAGCTCTAAATGTTACTAATCTTAAGCTAGAAGAATTTGGTAGAATGTTTGGAATTAGAACAAAATTACATTATGACTATCGAAACCCGGTTTCCAGCTCTGAGAGTTAGCAGACATACCGCAGTCTAGAATAGATGTCTATAATAGTTTGACTTATGATATTTATTATTCTTATTATTACACTGGAAAGCTCGCCAGAAGAATTAATAGGAATCCTACTTTTATGTCAATTTATCTTACATTACGTTAGAACATTGGTTGATCAGAAAATTTTTACGATACTTTTCGGTAAATGGCGTAATAAGAATTATTATTACTCTAGAAGGTAAAACAACAGTGTGGATTATCTAAGTTACATAATTTAATATTTATAAAGAAATTTATATTACATTAAAACTATTTTCAAACGAGAAATTTTAATATTATGGTACGAAATATTGAGACGATGATGGTTAACCAAACCTCGACACAATATCTGTTCAATGAAGTATGATGGTTAATCAGACCTTGACACAATATCTGTTCAATAAAGTATGATGATTAACCAAACCTTGACACAATATCTGTTCAATGAAGTATGATGGTTAACCAGACCTTGACACAATATCTGTTCAATGAAGTATGATGGTTAACCAAACCTTGACACAATATCTGTTCAATGAAGTATGATGTCTAACCAGACCTTGACACAATATCTGTTCAATGAAGTATGATGGTTAACCAAACCTTGACACAATATATGTTCAATGAAGTATGATGGTTAACCAGACCTTGACACAATATCTGTTCAATGAAGTATGATGGTTAACCAAACCTTGACACAATATCTGTTCAATGAAGTATGATGGTTAACCAGACCTTGACACAATATCTGTTCAATAAAGTATGATGGTTAACCAAACCTTGACACAATATCTGTTCAATGAAGTATGATGGTTAACCAGACCTTGACACAATATCTGTTCAATGAAGTATGATGGTTAACCAAACCTTGACACAATATCTGTTCAATGAAGTATGATGGCTAACCAGACCTTGACACAATATCTGTTCAATGAAGTATGATAGCTAACCAAACTTTGAAACAATATCTGTTTAATAAAAGATGATGGTTAACCAAATCTTGAAACAGTGTCTGTTTAATGAAAGATGATGGTTAACAAAATCTTTAAATAATATCTTTAAATAAAAATATATTATTGATTGTTTGGAATATTTTTTATTCTTGAAAAACTAGGGTGATTTTTGGAAATATAACATTCATTATTATTGTATTTGGTTAGACTTGGAAAGTTATTTAGAGGATAATAGTAAGATATTCACCGCTGACATGTAAACTAGAATAGTTTATGCAATAAAATGTGAATAAAAAGTCACTTGGTTTGTTTGTTTTTGAATTTCGCGCAAAGCTACACGAGAGCTATCTGCGTTATCCGTCCCTAATTTTACAATGTAAGTCTACAGGGAAGGCAACTAGTCATCACCATCCATCGCAAACTCTTGGCCACGAATAGTGGAATTGACTGTCACATTATAACGGCTGAAAGGGCGAGCATGTTTGGTATGACGGAGATTCGAACACGCGACCCTCGGATTAGGAATCAAGTGCCTTAACCACCTAGCCATGCCGGGCCTAAATTACTTGGACTAGAGATGTTTTTCCTTTTTTAATACGTTTGTCATAATTTGTTCATTACGAGTTTCACCTGTCAGAGCCTTTCAGATTTTCTAACTTGGTACTTTTTTATGGTACTTAAATCTTAATTATGACGACTTTGAACCCTCTTCTTACATAATAATAAATTTTAATTTATCCATCAACAGCTCTGTAGTGGAGACCACGGATGTCCAGCTGAACATGCGCGTTGGAATTCACACTGGCAGAGTTCTTTGTGGAGTTCTGGGTCTGAGGAAATGGCAGTATGATGTGTGGAGTAATGACGTCACGTTGGCTAACAACATGGAAGCAGGAGGCGAACCTGGGTAAGCTTATATTCTTTGTCTACAAGGTATTATAGAGTTTATATTCACGCCAGTGTTCTCACATAAAATCACTAGTAGCATTTTGATAGGTTTTACATGTTGAGGAGCTCAAGGATCTTTGGTTTGGGTGCCATAAGAATAATTCATATCAAAGGTTGTAAAGGTTAGTTAAGATAAATGCATCTGTCGAAGTAATAATTTATAATCGTAATTAACTAAGACTTGTTCTCAACAATAAATACATCATATATTCTGTACTGAAAATACATTCGTGCTATAATCGAGCAGCAGTTGATGGAAGAAGCCTGAACTTCAGTTGATTGATAAATTTACGGTTTTATATATAACAATTCATTTAAAGTTCAGTCAACTACAACTGTTAGTATACTGACAAACACGGTCACTTTCAACATGATACGAGTATGAGACATAAAGAAACTTACTAAATACTAAACATAAACATTTCCACTAAAACTATTTGGTATACATAGTACAAAGTACATGAAACTGGAATAGAATTATTTTTAAATACAAAAAATCTTCAGTGGTAACAAACCTTTACACATCATGGTACGAGATAATCATCAGCATCTGCCTGATTAGTTAAGTCGTTAATTAGTTATAATTAAACAATTATTTACCGTTTAAAAGGTTTGACAAATTTTTGACAACTCTCGAGTTTAACGTTTTTTTAACACTAACTTTACTCATGTTATTTTAATATAATAAAAGTCAGAGGTAATATTACTCTTGTATGAAACAAAAAAAGAATCCTAAATATAACAATCTGAAAATAGCTACACTGAATAAATTCTAAAACCAACCAGCAGGTTTTCACTTAAAATGTTTTTGTTTCAACTATAATGAATCCCGTTGAAATAGATTAAGTAAGAGTGTAAATTAATGCGTTGCATTATTTGTATTCACCTTCAGTAAAAGGCTAAAATCTAATTATGTTATGAGCGAATATAAATAAGAATAAGTATTATATTATTTTATAGTTAAATATTTGTCTCATTTTAACACAAGTTAAAATCGAATAAATGTTAAATGGTTCGAATTTCGCACAAAGCTACACGAGGGCTATCTGCGTTAGCTGTTCCTTATTTACCAGTGTAAGACTAGAGGGAAGGCAGCTAGTCATCACCACCCACCGCCAACTCTTGAACTACTCTTGTAGAATCGAAAAATGGATTGACCGTCACATTATACCGCCATCTACAGCTGAAATGGTGAACATGTTTTGGTGTGACGAGGATTCGAACCCGCGACCTCGGATTGCGAATCGAGTGCCTTAATCACCTAGCCTAATGTTAAGTGAATAGCAGAAGCCATAAGACACTGTATTATTAAAGTACCAGATTGCATTAAATACCAAACGCTAAAATATTTTTATATTTATTTATGCCCCCCCCGCATACGGATTTACAACACTAAAATCACAGGTTCGATTCCCCTCTGTGGACTTAGCAGATAGCCCGATGTGGCTTTGCTATAAGAAAACACACGTACACATATACTTATTCATATTTGTTAAAGTTATTTCCATAATATGGCCCCCTAGCGCCGCAGCAGTATGTCTGCGGACAAACAAAGCAAGAAACCTGTTTTCGATACCGGTGATGGGCGGAGCACATATAGTCCTTTGAGTAGCTTTGAGCTTAACTTCGAACGCAGTAATTTACAACATGTAGTCTCACCTTAGATTTAAACAACCCATCATTTATCAAGATTTTTCACTTAAATATTTATTATAATAAGACACTTTAAAGCAACACGGCCTAGTGGGCTAGCAAGATGACCTATGAATCATACAGTTCAAGGGTCGAATTTGTAATATGCCGCGAAACACGCACTTTCAACTTATACACGTTATAAAAGTGACATTCGATCCCACAGTTCGGTTACTCATAACCATATGGACGGAATGCATTACTGGATTGTTAATCTTTTAAATTATACGTTTAAATCACATAAGATTTCGTTTAGGTTGAAAAATAGCACATGAATGTCAGCTATTTCGTCTTCTTCAACATGTATATAATTGAATTTAATATAATCTATTAGTGACATACTGTAAGCCTGAAATACACGTACGTCAAGTTAATGCAGGAAAAAAAAACTATTAGATGTACAGTAAATGTTACTTTCCAAGAAGACGCTTAATGCAGCATAATGAACATTTATAGAACAAGTCATGCAACAACAAAGCTAAAACAGCATACGAAATTAAAGCTAAGCAAATACACCATACTGCAGGCTGCACATAGTTGATGAAACTGGCGCTACTAAATACATCCAATATTAATTCGACACATGTACAAGTGTGCAAGATAAAACGAGAAAATCTCCTTCGAGTTCATCAGGTAGGGAAACAATATGTAGATTAATTTTGCTGTCCCAACACAAGTCGACTGTATGATATAAATGACATCTACAACTTTGCAGCCGAAATGCATGTCCATTTATTGACCTAGATAACCCTCGTTTAAGATTATTTTGATGTTTCTAACTCAGTATTTTTCATTGGTTCTAATTACGATATAATACTTTTTCTTTTGCTTGGAGAACATTTTTAATGGGTCTTGTAACCCCACAGCCAGGTTCACATCACTCAAGCAACACTGGAATTTCTACGGGACGAGTATGAGGTGATACCAGGCCATGGAGGCAACCGGAACTCTTATCTAAGGGACCAAAATGTCAAAACCTATTTCATTGTTCCTCCTTCTTCACGTAGAAAGGTGGGTTTTGGTGACTCAACCTTCTTGATATTCATATAAAAATACAGGGATTTTAGGACGATTTAGATAATTTTTACCTTTTAGAGGGTAAATTTCGTACTTAGAATAGTAGGATATTAACTTACGTAGATGTACGCTAACAAAACTTTGATTATGAGATTCTAAATATTTACATCGTTATTATTTCTTCATTTCATGAATATCGAGTAAAATTCAGTTTCGTTTACTTAACCTGCAAGTCCAGAATAAGGTGGGTTATAAAACTAGTACAGTGCGCTGTTTTCGGCTTAAGGAAGCTTGCAAATGAGTTTGTTTGTTTTGAATATCGCGCATTTGAAAATAGCTGTCATTAATTTAGAAATGACAGACTGGAGGGAAAATAGCTTCCTTAAAAACCACTTACTCCCAACTCACAAATTGCGATTCAAGAGCCCTAACCACCAGGCTAGAAAATGAATAGTATGTTAGCATACGAGGGCTGTTCAAAAAATACGCGGACTGACGTCATAAAACAAAACGTACTTTATTTTAGAAGTTACAGGTCTGGGACTCCTTCAAAGTACTCTTCTCCCCAACGCACACACTTATCCCAACGGTGTTTCCCCTTGTTGAAACAGTCCTGGTACGCTTCTTTTGTAATGTCCTCCAGCTCCTTCGTCTTATTTGCCTTAATCTCAGGAATCGTCTCAAATCTTCTTCCTTTCAAGGGTCTTTTGAGTTTGGGGAACAAGAAAAAATCGCAAGGAGCAGGGGGGGTGGGGAAGAACAGTGATCGAGTGTTTGCCCAAAAACGCACAAGTTTTGAGGCACAAATTTCGCAGCAACGCAGCGCATCTTCAATTTTTCAAGTCAAAATCTCGTAACAAGATCCAACTGATATCCCACACTCTTCAGCAAACTCCCTGACGTACTTCAGTCAGACGTCGATTTGCCCGCATCAGGGTGTTGATTTTGTCGACGTGTGGGTCGTCAGTTGACGTGGAAGGACGTCCAGGACGCTTATCATCTTCAATGGACTGTCGACCATCCTTAAAACGTTCATGCCACTTGAAACATGCCGTACGCTTCACAGCAACATCACCGTAAGCCGTGTTAAGCATAGCAAAAGTTTCAGTTGCAGATTTTCCAAGGTTAACACAAAATTTCACAGCAAGTCGTTGCTCCTTCAGCTCATTCATTCTGAAATCCGCCAAACGAAAAAATCGCACTTCACTTAAAACCGCGTAGCTAATACACAAATGAAGATATCTGCAATCGGGAAATGGCGTCGTAATCAGCTGATATGTGCAAACCTAGCGACACCAAGCGGATTCCCCTGGAACCAACTGGAGCCGCGCAATTCAAACAGTCCGCGTATTTTTTGAACAGACCTCGTATGCTCTTAACTTATTCGTTGATTGCGGGTATGTACGAATTACTTAAATAATTCGGAATCTCGAGAGTTAAATAAAATATAAATTGGTTTATAAGAGTGAAGAGAACTAACCACAAAGCTATGCCATAGGATATTTGTGCTTTGCCAACCACGGATATTGAAACCTAGTTTCTAGCGTTATAAATCCGCAGACATGCCGCTATGTCACTAAGGAGCAAAACATTAAGAACCTTCAAAAGGGTCATTGTTAATTCCATTACAAGGTGTGGATGTGTTGAGCTAGTGAGATAGAAATTACAAATTAGAATGATAGAATATGCTGCAATTAGACAATAGCCCCTTCGTGGAACAGCTGTAAGTTTAAGAACTTAAAACGCTAAAACTCGGAGCTTTATTCCTCGCTATAAGCACAGCAAATAGCCCAATGTGGTTTTTCTCGAAACAACAAACTATCTAGAGAAATATGCAGTTCGAGATATTATTTATTTTAATAAACGATCATAGAAATAAAGGAAATATAGGATAATGAAAAAATAAATTTTACAGAAAACGATAAAAATAGTGATAATTTTAAAAATGAGACTAAATATAACTGTCATAATTCTGAAGAAATGTTTGATGACTAATTAGTTGAATTTGTACAAAACTACCGAAGGATATTTTGTGCTAGCCGTCCCTAATATTGGGAGTAATCGTCTCATTACAAGCGTCTGCATGACTGAAAGGTAAAATATGCTTGATGACTGGTATCAGTGTCGTACCCGCGACCTGCTACTTGCAAATTAAACTGTGTTTTGTTTGTTTTTGAATTTCGCACAAAGCTACTCGAGGGCCATCTGTGCTAGCCGTCCCTAATTTAGCAGTGTAAGACTAGAGGGAAGGCAGCTAGTCATCACCACCCACCACCAACTCTTGGGCTACTCTTTTACCAATGAATAGTGGGGATTGACCGTAACCTTATAACGCCCCCACGGCTGAAAGGGCGAGCATGTTTGGCGCGATGGAAATGCGAACCCGCGACCCTCAGATTACGAGTCGCACGCCTTAACGCGCTTGGCCATGCCGGGCCACGAATTAAACTATCCAACCACCAGGTCAGTCCCAAAATTGCAGTACATAACAATAGTCCATAACCAGGGGTTTTACACACAGTAAAGTCAGCGACGAAAGACGGAGCCTTATTGTTTACATGCTAGTCCTCATGTAGTTTTAACTTTTTCTTATTTATTTCAAACATCCATGTTTCTGTATTACCAATCAAAAAACACACATGCTACTGGGTTAAGGTAAAAGAAAAAGCACACACACACAAAAACCGAAGGTTGGGACCGAATAAAATGTAAAATCTTTATCCTTGTTCACAACTGACTAGTTTCGGTAACACATGACTAGTATTTGGTGATAAACTGCTTTACCAAAATTATTCGTCTGTAACTAATAATGAAAGTTTTACCTTTCATTAAGCCAAAATTATTGGTTTTTGTGTGTTTTTACTCTGGAATTAAATATAAAGATTGTCAAGTTAATGTATTCTAATGATGTTTGGCTGTTAATTAAACGTAAACGGTATTTATTATATCGGTTGTTGTTGTTTGTTTTTACGAATGAGGCTGCACAAAGGGTTATCTGTACTTTGCCCACCACATCTATCAAAGCCCGTTTTCTAGTAGTATAAGTCCGCAGACATACCGTTGTGTCATAAGAAGGTTTGTTTGTTTTTTTAATTTTGCACAAACCTACTCGAGGGCTATCTGCGTCCCTAATTTAGCAGTGTAAGACTAGAGGGAAGGCAGCTAGTCATCACCACCCACCGCCAACTCCTCGGCTACTCTTTTACCAACAAATAGTGGGATTGACCGTCACATTATAAAGTCCCCACGGCTGAAAGGGCGAGCATGTTTGGCGCGATGGGGATGCGAACCCCTACAGATATTGACACTGTTCATCGTATAGGAAGGGAAACAACTGAAAATAAGAGTCAGAGACAGATTGTTGTTAAGTTTTGTCATAAGCAAATTAAATTTGATCTGTAACTTAAACTTAAGGAAACTAAATTCGCTGCTCTTAATACTAATGATATTAAGGTCTGTAATGAATCTTATCCAGTTTATGTTAACGAGAATCTCTCCCCATATTATCGTGATATTTTCATGCAAGCAAAGCAAAAACAGAAAGATCTTGGCTATAAATTTCTTTGGGTATCGAAATGGTAATATTCTTATTAGGAAATCAGAAATTACTCAGCCCATTGTTTTACGTTGCTTGATTTGTCTTAATAATTTATAAATACTGCAATGCTGATGTTTTTGATGATATTGTTATTTGTTACACCAACTTTTTCTTCTTCTCTTTGATTTACCAAATGTTTTTTCTGTTGGTCATTTAAATTTAATACATGTTAATATTCGAAGTCTTACTCAAAATTTTGACCAATTTCTTGTTTTTACAATCAAGCATTGTTAAATTTCATATAATAACTTTTTCTGAAACTTGGTTTGTTGAGGATTGATTTGTTTCCTTTTCGATTCCAATTTACTCCTTTTATTCTTCATCTTCTGGTCTAAATAAGGCTAGTGGAGTGGCAGGTTTTGTTTAAGTTTGAGATACTGACTATGATAAAAGAAGTGCATTTTGTTCAAGTCTGATGCTTTTAATTTTATTTTGTATGATTCAAAAAATAAGAAATTTAATCTCTTTGTTGTTTATCGATCTCCTAGATTGCCTGTATTGAAATTTATTGATGAGCTTTCATTAGAATTGAATTTATACAAATATGATATTAATATACTTGTTGGTGATTTTAATATAGATGTTTTGGCATTTGATGATGTTTGTTATAAAAAATGCATATTTTAAGTTTTGTCTGAGAACAATCTTCGTTATTATTTTCTTCTTCTCCTACACGGATAAGCTATGTTACTAATTCTTGTATTGATCATTTTTTAATGAGTGGAAATACTATTAAAAAATTATTTATTCTTATATTGTTGAGAGTTTTTTGACCGATCATTTTCCAATTGTTTTATGTATAGACATTTTATCGGATCTAGAACATGTCTCAAATGTTCAAAAGATTAAGTTTAATGAATTGAGGTTCTTGTTTGAATTTTTCAGATTGGTCCTGTGTTATGAATTGTTCAATGATGTTAATGATGTGCTTATGATAATTTTGCTGAAATTATTAACTGATTGTATTCAAAGTTGTACTACTACTGTTTCTGTGTCACGAAAGTTTAGAAAAATTAAGCCATGGATTACCAAAGTGAATTGGTTTGTTAATGATTAAAAAGAGATAAGGATTAAAAAGAAAGTACATCAATTTCATGATGATATTTATCTAAAGATTAGATTTAGAGTGTTTAAGGAATTATGTTGTTAGCTTGACCCGTAAGACTAAATGGACTTATTATCATAACCTTGTTTAAGAATGCTAAAACTATTAAACAGAATTGGAATATTGTTAACTCTATTATTGATGTTAAAAAAAGAAAGAAATTTTGTAATTTTTGGTACTACTGATTTATCTGATTTGAATTATTTTTTGTTAATGTTACAAATCTACTTGCTCCAATCCTAAATTTTGTTCTCAGGGCACCTCCTGCTCTTCTTCTTCTTGACACCTATATCCTGTTACTGTATCTGAAAGCTATGAATAATATTTTCTCCTTATCAAATTCCAGCTTCTAATGGTGTAGATGGTGTTTCGGTTAAGATTTTGAAAGCCTGCCTAATCTTTTTGCACCAATTTTGACTTTTTAAATTATTTATCTTTTACTCAAGGGAAGTTTCCTAATGCTTTAAAGTTATCATTGGTCATTCCTATTTATAAATCATGGTAATATTTCTGATTTTACGAATTATAAGACCTATTTCCTCTTAATAATACATTTCTCTAAACCTATTTGAAAAATCTATGAAGATTAGAATTTTATCATTTCTTGATAGACATTTAGTTTTGTCCTACTTTCTCATTTGGCTTTCTGGCCTGGGCTGGAACGGAGGCCATTGCTGTTTGTACTTGTGGGGAGTATTACAGATTCTTACGATTCTGATCTTCATCAATTGCTGTTTTTTCTTAAGTTATCCAAAGCTTTTGGTTCTGTTAATCATAAAATATTGTTAAGCAAATTATCTTATTATGGTTTCAGAGGCATTGTTTTTTGATTGGTTTTTCTTACTTTCACAATAGAAAGCAATCAGTTTGTATCCATAATAATTATAGATGATTGGCTTACAATTAATGTTGGAGTACCACAAGGTTCTGTTCTGGGCCCCTTTATTATTTCTCATTTTATATAAATGATATTCTTTACCAACAGTTTTTGGAGATATCCAAGCCTATGCCGATGATATTGCTGTTGTTTATAGTAAAGGAAATCTAATTAATGAAGCCATTATTTCTAGTGATCTTAATAAAATTAAAATTGGCTTTTCTGTAATGAAATCATCCTTAAATATATCTAAATCTTTTCTTCTTCAGTTTAACCCTTTATGAATTGTCATTCCAGCTTTTCCTTCTATTTTTTTATCAAATTCTAGTGAAGTTGGTATACTCTACCCTAATTGTAAGTGTCCCCCAAATTGACTCAAGTTTCCTGTTGTTAAATAATTAGGAATTATTTTTAGATCGAAAAGAATTAGAATTGGCAGATTTCATATTAATTCTTTAGGTTAATAAATTAAAATATAGTTCTATGCTGAATTTTTGAACTTAGTCATTGTGCTCCTTATCATATTTTGTTAAGTATGTATATTATGCTCTTTCAATCTTTCTTACAATATTGTATTTCAATTTGGGGTGGCACATATAAGACTTTTTTTCCTATTCACAAGTTGCAAAAAAGTGTTTTCTCTCTTATTTTTAACTCATAGGCTTGATACCGATTTCAGTAAATTTGCTCCCCTCTTTCATATGATAAACTTTATTTATATTTTTTTAGCTTTATCTACATTGCACGTTTCTTTTAATTAGGCCTTTTAAAGTCACTTCATATTTTACACGACTTCAATCTTTTTCAATTGTGTACCCACACCACGTAAAACAGTTACACACTTCATGAATATCTTTATTTGGCACCTCGTATTCATAACATTCCTTCCTTATAGTATAAGATCTTCTATTAATCGTGTTAATCAAAGAAATACTTAAAACAATGGATCTTAAATACTGATGATAATATTCTGGGAACCTTTTATATTGATTTTGTAAGTTTTGATTTTACATTATTATGTGTTTAACCATCACAGGGACGTTAACTCTTTGTTGATGGTTTTATATTGATATTTGATTTTTTTGTGTCTAATTTATTGCTTAATAAATTTATTATTAATATTATTATTATTAAAATAAGGCAATGCCCATGTCACGAGGCAACTTTGAAAGGAGTTCGTAAAATACATTATAATAGTATTAAGTTTTGTACTGTTAGAGAAAAAAACGCGCGCATCTTACTGTCTGAATGCACACATCCACGCGCACTTCTTTTAACAATGAACGTATACAATAGGCGGATGAAAATATAACTCAGTAGACATACTTTATAACATCATATTAAAAGGTCAAACGTTGATGAATGGTAACATTATCATTATGTTTATTAATATTAAAGTACCGGTAAAGACTATGAAAATAGAATAAATGACGTATACAAGTTTTGTCAGTTTATATCTTTGTCGAATATAAGGCCAGCTTAACATGCTGTGATGGTCAGACTTTCGATTTAGAATCCAGGATCTTTGGTTCAAGGTCGCTCAACCTGGACATACTCAACCAGTAGGTGCTTTTCAGTGGTAAAAGAGTAGCCCGAAAGGACGTGACGACTATCGCTGTTGCTGGCTTACTGTCAAGGCCAGCCATATTGAGCTCAGCTTTGTGAGATACCTGAAACAAACGGGATCCGGATAAGCCAGGCGGTTAAAACAATAGACCTCGTAATCTAGGGTCGCGGGTTCGAATCCCATCACACGAAACATGCTCGCCCTTTCAGCCGTGAGGGACGTTAATGTGACGTTTAATCCCACTATTCGTTGGTAAAGAGAAGCCGAAGTGTTAGCGGTGGATAGTGATGACTAGCTACCTTCCCTCTGGTCTTACACTGCTAAACTATGGACGAATAGCCCTTGTGTAGCTTTGCACGAAATTCAAACAAACCAAACCCACAACAAAGAAATAAAACTGATCTAGGACAAACGAACTTACAGATTTCGGTGTAAAATTATTTGGTATCATTCTATAAATCATGTACTGTTGCAATAAAACTATTTTACTGCAAGTTTTTTTTGTGTATCTGCTAACAATTAAATAATTTTTACATTTTGCACAGATGTTCCTGCTCAACACGCTACAAGTGCACCAATCAGATGGGTCAGCTAGACGAAAATTGTCGTTTAAAACGTATCAAACGTAGTGCTTCAAGATACATTCTATCAAGTTTAACGTGGATGTTCCATTTTCAAACATAGCCACAATGCAGCAACCTACGGAAAAATCGGATTAAAGAAGGTTCTTCTATCTTTCAGTAATTTTACAGCCTAGAAAAATATTATAATATCTTACTAATAGACTGTTTTATGTAAAGTTTATGAAGTAATCAACTCGTGTGATATATGTCTTATATAACCTACAGGAGTTGTTGGGAAAAATGAATCTTGGTTTTAGTTTCAGATATTAAAATAACATGAAGTTTAAATAACCGGAACATCTCAAATGTTTATTTTAATTAATGACGAAATGTGAAGTTCTGTACCGTCTATGAGAATTTAATAAAGTAAAAAATAAAATAACTGATTGATTAGACGATTTTGGCATTTTTTAACAACATTTATTTAGTACTTAATTGTTATGTTTTTTTTCAGAAAGAAATAACGTTCGAAACAAAATAATTTAATGAAAATTTCAAAATAACTAACATGTCATTGAAGCGAATCTGTTTGTTTCTTTAAGTTCTCTTTTTGGTTTTCTATATTATATTTATTTATTTTATATAAACTTTTGAGGATTTTGGGCTTTATGCTAGTTTAATTAAATGTGGACGCCATTTTTGTTCGTGTCAAAACATTTAACAAAGTAGCTTATTCGTTTATATTGTATTTGAACAAAGAAAAGTGTTTTTCATGTTCACCTGTTAATAATTTTCAATAATAGAAATGTAAAAAATGTATTGTTCAATATATTTTAATGATTAAATATTATCATACTAGTTAACAGTGGCAGACAAGCTCAGAAAACCTTTCAAAAAAAGGTGAGTGAAGAGATTCACATTATGTTTGAATTTAATTTGCTATGCCTTGTATTTATCTGCTGTTTGTTGTTGTTTTTACTTCAGGCTACTCTCATTTGGAGTTTTAAAGTTGGATACGTTTTCTTATCAATTTAAAGCCTCCCAATAGTACAGCGGTAAGTCTACGGATTTACAACGCTAAAATCGGGAGTTCAGTTCCCCTCGATGGGCTCAGCAGATTGCCCGATGAGGCTTTGCAAAAAGAAAAAAAAAAAACACACATCAACTTAAACTTCCCATCCTGGAGGTCAATTTATGAAGTTTCACTTGGCTTATAAAGCCGTTAACGATTATAACAAGCAAAACCAATTATGTATTAGACAACCGTATCAGATCACTACAAATCATGACCCAATAGCGATTAGGATGAGTCTATGATTAATAGTGATAATAGTAATATTTTTATTCGATTAGATAGGTTGCCATAGATCCTATAATGTTATTACAGTTTCTAATCAAACTTTTAATGTCCTATTTGGAGAAATAAATAGAATATAATAACAATATGAAATCATATTTATATGTAACATAAATGAGAGCAGTCAAAACAATATTAGATTATCCATATAAATCATGAGAAATGAATTTAAGAAAAATAAAAAACAAGAGTTGATGATTATGAGAAAATATTGGAAGTTATGTGAGAAAGGAATGGTTTGGGTTTGTCTTGAATTTCGCGCAAAGCTACGAGAGGCTATCTGCGCGCAATCCCTAATTTAGCAGTGTAAGACTAGAGTGAAGGCAGCTACTTAACACCACCCACCGTCAACTTTTGACCTACTCTTTTACCAACGAATAGTGGGATTGACTGACGCATTATAACGTTCACATGACTGAATGTTGATGCGACGGGTATTCAAACAACGATCCTTGAATTACGAGTCGAGTGCCTTAACCACCACCTGGCATGCCGGGCCACAAACAATTGCAATGCTAGTAGATACCAACCACGTATCATTTATTTCAGGTTATTATACTTTTAAATAAATAAAGTTATAATAATTAAGACTTTTCCTGGTAAAATGATCAAGTCTACGTTAAGTATCGTAATAAAATGGTTAAAAGAAAGATCGAGCATGTTTGGTGTGTGACACGGGGGATGACATAACTAAAATTAAATCAACTCTATGGAATTTCGATGTTATGAGATTGTTGTATAACTACTGTTATAAATCTAGATCTTTATTTTATTAGAACAAGAAATTACTGAAATACAGTAATGAAATAACAAATGCGACACTTATCCAACGGAATATTTATGTATCATAAAAACACTATTTTAAAATGTAATAATTCGATAAGTTTGCTTCTGATATTCATGTAAAACTTTACAGAGACCATATGTATAAGCTTTCTCTAACCATGTTGAACGGTTAAAAGAGTTTAGCTCCTTCGGTCTAAAACTGGTAAAACCACAATTATTAAAACTTTCCTGATTATTAAACGTATCTTTAAAGCCTGATACTTTATTCTTTAAGTTCGCTTCTTGCCCGACATGAAGGTAGTTAGAGCGCGACTTGTAATCTGAGGGCCATGGGCTCGAATCTCTGTCACACCAAACATACACTCGCCCTTTCAGCAGGTGGAGATGTCATAATGTGACAGTCAGTCTCTCACTTTTCGTTGGTAAAAGTAGCCAAAGAATTAGCGTTGGGTGGTGATGATTAGCTATCTTCCCTCTCGTCTTACACTGCAAAGAAGGGATGGCTAGTGCAGATAGTGCCTTCGTGTAACTTTTGCGAAATTCAAAACAAACAAACAAGTCAGCAACTAATCAACAAAGTTTAAGTTTTTGATCTAAGTGCCGTTTATTTACACGCCTATATTTATATCAAAACTATAAGAGATACTTCTATATTTGGTTTCCTCAATATTTCCTTCTGTTGTTGTTGTTGTTTTGAATTAAGCACTACAGAATGGGCTATCTATGCTCTGCCTACCACGGGTATCGAAACCCGGTTTTTAGCGTTATAAGTCCGCAGACATACCGCTGAGCCTCTAGGTGCATATTTCCTCTTAAAGAGAAAGATGATGCACCACATAACAGAAACCACTGTGTGAATAAAAGTAATAGAAACTTCACACGTTTTCTACGTACTTGCTAAATTGTCTCCTAACACACAGCGGGTTTTATTATTTTTCTTCACATGACGTACTGTTTGAAGTATGTATGTTTCTATATATTTATTTATTTATACTCTCACTTAGGTTTTATGGATAAAAAGATCTTAATGAGATTGAGAATGTTTTTGTATTTTGTTAATGAAAATTAAGCCTTATTCTTATCAGTAACAATCCTCTCACTAAGCGTTGCATTGTTCAAATGGTAAAATTAAGCTGGCTATGTTTGACGCTATAAATTAAATGAAAAACTATTCCTGAAAAGGACCCTTTGAAATTCATTAGTTAAACTTTATCATGTAATTACATCATTCAAAATCCCACTTCCTGTAATTGCTGGAAAAAACAAACAGAAATCATAAAACCAAATTTGCTTCTATCATTGTCAAGCTCCAAAAAGGGCACTTTGATTGTTCATGAACACAAACAAGCCAATGTTGCAAAAAATAAAAATAAAATGATGAAATCACTATAAAATATGAAATAAAATCTGTGCTGTGCTCTACGTGTTGTAAAATGTTTATTTGTATGGCGGAATCTTGTGGCAACAATCGCTCTGAATAAACCTAGGACATGTTGTATTACCCTTATTAAATAACCCTTGAGATACCATTTTGTAATTTCTTATTTTAGGATATAAAATATTAGGAAAAGTAATATTGAAAAATTCATATGTGAAGTGTGTTTGTTTGTGGAATCAAAAGTTTTAAGTTCAACTCAAATATCTCAAGTGTTAGTGCTTTAACCATGAAGAATTGTACCTGCCAGTGGTCCTGGCATGGCCACGTGGTTAAGGCACTCAACTCGTAATCTGAGAGTCGCAGGATCAGATCTCCGTCACACCAAACATGCTCCTTTTTCAGCCGTAGGGGCGTTATAATATTACAAGCAATCCCACTATTCGTTGGTAAAAAAATAGCCCAAGAGCTAGCAGTGGGTAACGATGACTAGCTGCCTCCCTTTCGTCTTACACTGCTAAATTAGGGACGGCTAGCTCCAGGTAGTCCTCTTGTAGCTTTACGCGAAATTAAAGAAACAAACCTAGCAGTATCAAAATATTTTATTGTTAAGTCGGTCGTTTTAAAATACTCTAGCAAATTAATTATCACAACAAAAGCATAAACACCAGAATAGAAGGTTTAACTTTTTCTCTGGAATATATTTTGTATTATTTTACAGTGCTTTACCAGTAAGCAGTTATATTTGTAACTAGAAATTTAAAACAGTATGTAATCAAAATATTATATTATTAAATTTATTTTCTCCAGGCATTCCAAGTATACCATCAACCAACTAATCGGGTCAACAAATATCTGGCTCAGGCAATTGAAGCTAGAAGTGTGGACATGGAAAAAACCACTCATGTCAGCATCATTACACTTTGCTTTAAAGATCGGGAAAAGGAATGGCAAGTAAGATGTTCCAGTAGATAGACTTCTTGCAATTTATAAAAAAAATATTTGTATGTATAGATATATATGTTGATATTACCCAAAGCTTAACTTCTACACCTTTCACGATAAATCTGAAAAATCTGATAAATATGAGACAGTTAAGGTTGTTGCTGTTTGAATTAGGAACAAAGCTACACAATGTGTGCTCTGCCCACCACGGGTATCGAAACCCGGTTTTTAGCGTTGTAAGTCCGCAGACATACCGCTGAACCACTGGGGGCGTCAGTTAAGGATATTACAAAGAATTTGTGGCATAACAACAACGAAATAACTCTCACATTCTTAACTGTAGAAACAATAACTACAGAAAATACAGTTGTCATTTTAATCTTAACTCTTAAAACTGTTTGGTGCGAACACTTTTACTATATTTTCCCTTATCTAAACTGTTCATCTTTTTATTTTTAAGATAATATCTATTTGTTTGTATTTGACACAAAGCTATACAGTGAACTGCTGGTGCTATGTCCAACACGGGTATCGAAACCCAGTTCTGGCGTTTTCAACTTTCATATTTATCATGAAGCATTTGAAGGCTTAAAATGATAAAGAGTCTATTTATTTTGTGTCACTTATGGCCGACAATTTATTTTTTTAATCATTAGTCAGTTTTATTGTAAGTTATCATAATAATATAGGTTTCCGTTGTTTTTTTCAAAAGCATTTGTTACTAAATTTGTGACTCTTTATTTAAAAAACGGGGCTTATTTCAGAACAATTATAAACTGGTCAAAATTTATTATATTATAAGTTTTAGAATTCGCTCTGAATTGTTTATCTTTCATTTCTTATTTAAGAGATTTCAATTAAGCTGTTTTCTGTTAAAGATTGCACTGTGTTATAAATATTTATAATTTTGGTTTATTTATAAGAAAAAAGGTGAACTATCGTTACTTTATATTTGCCAGACCATATAATAAAACCAAATGCCTTAACGTTATTTAAAACTAAATGAAACGAACTTCAGATCTTGTTTGTTTTTTTTTGAATTTCTGCAAAAACTAGAAGGCTATCTGCACTAGCCGTCCCTAATTTATCAGTGTAAGACTAGAGGGATGGCAGTTAGTCATCACCACCACCACTCTTGAGCTGCTCTTTTACCAACGAATAATGGGATTGACTTTCACTTTATAACGCCCTACGAAAGGGAAGCGTGTTTGGTGGGACGGGTCGAACCCACGACCGTTTAGATCGAAAGAACGCCTTAATGTACCTGGTCATGCCGGCCTATCTTCAGATCTTCTGAACCACAAAGTTTATATTTTAATTATGCTAACTAAATGACGTTCGTTTTGAGGTAAAAACGGTGGTTGAACCATTTCTTTCAATGTATCTCAGGTCAAAGATAGTTTGTAGAATTAGATGCATGCATGAGAATTCCTATAAGGTGACATTAAAATGTACCTTCATCACTAATATTTGATTAGCATAAAACCATCAACATAAGGCTTAGCTCCTACTCATTTGTTCTCAAGATATTCTAGAGTAATATAATTCAAGATGTATATTTTCGATAACAATGCTTAGATATTCGAAACATCCCAAATGAAATTTTTTTTGGAATATAAGTTACAAAAAATAGCATTCCAGGTTTATGTGTTATAACTTAAAACTAGTCAATATGAAGGATAATCAGGAATGTTTAGGGTTGTTTCTTTAAGTTCCAACAAAGGTATATAAGGGCTGTCTGCTCTTTTCATCTCTAGTTTTGAAATAATAGATTAGAAGGCAAACAAGTTATTCAGCAAAATCCACCACTTAATCTTGAGCAACTCTCATCAGTCCAAATAAAGTGATTAGATCGTCACTCACAACGCACCAATAGCCTAAAAGTGTAAAACGCGACATATACAGAACGTCTCAGGGAACATGAACTTAATAATCTCAGGTCAACAGCCTGGGTGATATACCAGCTACAACAGACTGCCTCAACTCGCATGTTTAAGAAATATATTTTTGACCATAACAAAAAAAATTTTTTTTTTAGGTACGTGGATGCTAACATTAGCTTTATGACTAGAAATTAATACATTTATTGTTTTTATTTCATGCCTTAAAATATAAAATCAGTTTTAGTTCGAAATTACCCAAATACTTGCATTTTATCATTAAATTAACTAATATATAACTTGGCGCCTTACTAACTAAGTCAGCATTCTTATCCTTCTATCGAACGTGAAATTAAACCATTAAAAATTAAATTAGTCAATAAATCACATACATTTTCACGAAATGCCATATTTATAATGAATATTTTTGTAAGAGGGCTTATCCAATCTCGCTTTCGATAAAGTTTTCTTACACTAGACCAGATAGACGTCACTAGTTTCTCTTCGTTTCCTTATTTGAAGTTAAGCACCCAGTTCACACAATGGGCTATCTTTATTGTGTCCACCTCGGGTATCGAAACCCGGTTTCTGGCGATATATGTCCGCATACTTTTATAAAGTTATTCCTGGTATCTTGGGACGAATATCGCTGGTTGAATAAATTTTTAAATGAATTTGAATTGTAGTTAGTTCCTATTGAATGCACTGTTTTGAAAAATATATGTTGCAATTTTTAATAAAAATGTTAGGTAACAATAAGTTATAATGAAAACTTTACATTTTGAAGGTCTCTGCATTCGTCTATAGTGGCTAAAAATTATCGAGGTAAATTGATATTAATGCGTAAAATTTTTAAAGTGGTCCAATTACAGATAATCACGTAAGGAACTGTCAGGTGAAATTTGAATAATTTTTTTTTCTATTTTCTTTTAGTATAACAAATATTACAATAATTCGTAATAAGTCAAAACCACTTTATTTAACTGAAAAATAAAGTTATAATACTAGCTTTAGATAACTTGATTTAGTACTGTAGTTACATCATGTACTCTTGAACAAACTGAAGTAATTGCTTTAGTTCCAACTACATTATTTTGGTAATGCATCTGGCAGCTGACTAGAGTGCTCATTAATTGAATCTATATAGTATGCTAATAGGAAGCACATATGTTGGACCACAACGAAAGAATATAGCATTCAAATGTTATTTGTTGTCTTATGAATAATTTGAATAACATCTTTCATTCCTCTACCTTCGAGCTCCCACATGTTTTTTTTAACATATATGACGAGATTCATCATCTTAGTTCAGACGGTGATAAAATTAGATTCCGGAAAATTCTAAAAAGGTGAAGTATTTTTATCAGGAAACAAACTGGGAAACTTAACAACTACAATAACGCAATATTAATTTACAAGTGGTAACACTGTCCACAGTGTATTAGTTTACTTTTTACTGAAATAATATTTTTCCAAATAAAGAGAACCTTCAAACAACATTGATTTGAATTTTAAATGTCTACACACACTGAAAAAACTTTCTAACAAACAAAGTAAGCTTTAACTAATTTCATGCTCTTTCCCAGTAAAGCAAGTTAGCTATTATGTTACAAACAGCATATCATTAAAGAAACCACAGATAATAATGCAATTAAAATATTCATACATCTAGAAATTACATTTCTAGTGTGACACAGAGAAGCAGACGCATATTAATAAATATGTGGCAAGGAATTTAGTGTTCCAAATAATTTGTTAATCATATGATAGCATATTCAAAGGCAAGGTCATTCTGTTGTACAGTAAAGTAAGTTTTCTATGTAAAAGTTTAATTAAATAATCTTATCATACACTAATGCTATAGAAATCATGAACAAATATTTCTAATCCTTACTGTATCAGTAAACAAATTGAACTAGTTGGATACCTTATATGGATGCAAAACAAACTCAATTAGTTGATATCATGTAGAGACGAAAGTGCTACTAAAGATTGAGGTTATAGTCGGAAATTGAGGGTCTTTAGATTGGTATTTCTTTGTATATTATATTTTTCAGTGGTAGAAAGTTTGAATTATGGTTCTTAAAGCCAAACATTATTTTAAATAATAATATTTATTGTGTAGAACCGATTAAAGATTTTAATAAGATGCATATGAAAATAGTTCAGCTTACAATGTGCCGCTATTCATAAAACTCAATTCAAAGACTGAATTTAGTTATATTTATGTCTTTCAGAACTACTGTTCCCTTTCATATCTTTGGAATCGTGGCTATATATCAGTTTTTACTTGCTGTGTTGGTGCAAAGTCGCCAAGTTGAGTGGACATCGAGGCTGGACTTTTTGTGGAATGCCCTGGTAAGTGTTGAAACTAAGACTAAAACGTTATGTCTCCTTTCTCTTTATGGTTTTTATTGATAATTATCTTACTTGTAATTAATTATCATATAATTATCGTGTTGTTGTTTTTTTATATGCCACGATACTTATGAGGAGACCATCAACAACTAGGGTTCAATTAGCTGTCAACAAAAACTGTAACAAATAGATAATGTTACTGTATCCCCGTGGGCTTTCAAGGCTAAAACCCGGGGTTAGATTCTCTGCAGTAGATACAGCAAATAACACAACATTGCTTTGCTCTAAAATAAGCAAGCAAAGCAGATAACCTACTTGATTCACTTAACGTCTGACAGATTATTTAGGGAAACTGAAAAAGATAAATCAACATTCTACTGAGCGTATTTATAATATTAAAACTGTGTTAATTTTGATGTAGATAATATTTTAAAAGTATAAATTGAAGTATAGATAGGAAATAGTGTCAAAGTTTACCTTAAATAGGTTTAAGTCACATATGGTCGAGTTGGTTTACAAATTATTCATTACAACAACATAATAACTGAAAACTACTGTTTTTCTTTTTGAGCAATTATTACTAACTTCTAACACGTTTTTAAATTTTGAATTGTGGGCGCGTTGTATAAGAATTACCTTCAAATTCCAGTGTTAGGTCAGATCACAGTAACCCAAGAATTGTCGGTAGGCACTGTTGATGGTTTCTTGGTAGCATGGTAGTTTTGAAACAAACTAATATGTAGAAAACCAATTTTAGTAAATAACCCTTGTGTTTCCCTATGTTTGTGTTCGATTTTGTTGTTTTCACTACCTACTTGTATTTCTAGCATATAATTATGTATGTCAGAACGCTTGTATATACCCAGTAGGTATTTGCATGACCAGGTGGTTAATATATACCCAGTAGGTATTTGCATGACCAGGCGGTTATGGCGCTCGACTCATAATCTGGGGGCAGCGGGATCGGATCCCCGTCACATTAAACATGCTCACCCTTTCAGCCGTTGGGATGTTATAATGTTACTCTCAATCCCACTATTCGTTGGTAAAAGAGTAATCCAATAGTTGGTGGTGGGTGGTGGTGACTAATTGCTTTCCCTCTAGTCTTAAGCTGCAAAATTATGGATGGCTAGCGCAAACAGCCCTCGTGTAGCTTTGCGCGAAATTAAAAAAGAAAGAAATAATACACCCGCCAGTGACTGTATTAGTTAGTAGCCTTCAACAACAACTTATGTATGATGAACAATATCAATTATTGTCTAGACAGTTTTGGGGGGTGGTTGAGAGCAAGTAGTGCAACTTTCTTGCTATCCGTTCGTGAGTGTTTTAACCTCTATGTTTTATATCGTACACTCTGTCTGCTGCTATTTCTTATATTGGACATAAGCTGTGAATATAATGAACTTATATGGAAGACAAATATACAAGGTGAGATAGTTTTTTTTCCTTCCTGTCATTTGTTTAATCGCTATGCATATCTAATATCACGAACTAGGCGAAGGGAAGCTGCTTAATTTCCGAGCGTCCCATATTTTTATACCCAAATTCCTGCGAAGAACTTAGGTGAAATTTTATATACAGCAAAAACAAAACTATATTTTAACAAAAGCATATAGATTCCCATGATCAACAACCTCAGTATTTCTACACAACTATTCAAACATGCCAACATTATCAAAGAGACTCCTACTCTCCTCCTCAGTGGTACAGCAGCATGTCTGCACAGTCACGCCGCTATAATCCGGGTTTCGATAGCAGTGGTGGGCAGAGCACAGATATCCCACTTCTTAGCTTTGTATTTAATTACACACAAACAAAACCAGACTCCTGCATAATTAGCTTCAATATTATAAGAAATATGCTAGTAAAAATATAAGAGTTAATATTATTTCGTGAACTGGTCATGACGAAAATGATATGTTAATTAAAACTACGATCAATGGCCAAAATGTAACACGCTGTGAGTAATGCAAAAACGTAGCAAAGGTTGTTACCTAGGGTTCGGTAACAGTGTAAGCAAAATAACAATTTCTGATAGGGTAAACGTTGAACCTAATCCTCCAAGTCCAAATTCTGATGAAGAAGTAAGTCAGTTCACAACGTAGGGGGAATGCAAGTCTAAACAGCACCTGACTCTTCCAGGTCGAGCAAAACAAAGACCAAATGCTGACCACGACAAGGTTAGTTCAAGTTTTGTGGACGCTTCTTTCGTACGTGTTTTTTATATTAATTGTATTGCTTCAAAGAAGATCTGGTAAAATTATTGATTAAAAGTCAATATCAGAATTAGTATTCAAATAGTATTTCATTGAACAAAATATAAAACTTATTTTTAGACACAAATTTAAAGATCAGTCAGGTCAATAGAAACAAAAAGATGAACATTTACGGTGTGGTGTGGTCAGGAAAAATGGTGTTCTCCGTAATAGAAGGTTTTATTAAAACCTAGCAAATAAGAATATTATAAAAAAGTAATGTAAGCATTTTTGAATATTAACTATAATAGAGTTTTATTCTAATTACGATTCTATTTGAATATTTTTATTCTCATGGTATTATTACAGATTAAGAAATGTATGCATTACTAAAAAAATAAACGCTGTATAATGATTCGGTACATTTCCCACTCTTAACTTTCTGTTTGCCCTCCAGTGGCATAGCTGTGTGTCTACGGACTTACAGTGCTAGAATCCAAGTTTCGTGGTGGGCAGATCACAAATAGCCCATTGTGTAGCTGTGCTTAATTACAAGCAACAAACGACATCCTCTTGTTTCATACTTGTAAAACTTTAACAATGGAAATACAAAATATCCATGCTTATTTTCATGTTACGCTCTCTGTAATAGTTTATTATTTTTCGAGTTACCATAACTTTAATCACAAGATAATTTTTATAATGAGGTTTAAAAATATTTGTTTGATTTTCAGGCTAACGAAGAGAAACATGAAATGCACCAGTTGCAGAGTAACAACCGTCGTATTCTGTTTAATCTTCTACCTTCTTATGTGGCAACGCATTTCCTAGATAAACAGTTCACAAACAATATGGTACGTTAAATAAACGTTACTCGGTTTTATCATATAGACCATTTTACGGGCTACAGTACATAATAAATGGTAACAAAAACAGGACATTTCAAAAGAAAAGACTTAAATCTATAGTTAATATCGTATTTAATGGCATTTCTTCTCTTAGTTACTGTGCTTCGGAGACCTTTTCTAGAAAACCAGATTTTATCGGATTAGCTGAAATACTTTAAAAAAACCATCACATGGAGAACACGACAAACAATAAGTCAGAGACAAAAATCTGTTTCTGTTTGTTTTTGGTTAAAACAATCGGAATTTCTCTCTTGGAATGATGGTCGTAAGAGTACTAGCATTTTTTATTTTGTTAAAAAATATACTATTTCTTTACCCTAAATTATTATTATTCAAGAATTATTGAAAATATAAAAATTAATAACCTGTATCACCAGATTAGTGAAAATAATGACGTTACAGCAAGACTATTATGCTTAATTTTCGAACACCAAACTTTATCTCAGTTTTTTCTTCTATCTTGATCTCTGTATGAAACTTAAAGATGCATTTTCATATATGTATTCTATGGAATTGTCCCCAGTGGCTCAGCAGTATGTCTGCGGAGTTACACCGCTAAAAACCGGGTTTCAATACCCATGGTGGACAGAGCATGGATAGTCCATTGTGCAGCTTTGTGTTTATTTCAAAAACCAACATTTATGAAATTAAATCACCTATGATTTGCATGATTTATCATGACTTTATCATAAATGTCACATTCATTATATGTAAAACCTATAACGTAGACATTTAGGGTGAACCTAAATGACAATAATTTTCTTTTGCAGTTTTTTTTTTTTGAGGTGTTGTTTGTTGAAAAAGCTACCAGATTCATTGAATTCCTGTAAATATATTTATATTTTGTAACAAATATTTAAATGTTGAGAATGGTAATATTAATTCCATTTTTTTACATTGTCTAGGAACTTTATCATCAATCGTATGCGAAAGTTGGCGTAATGTTTGCCTCGATTCCCAATTATCATGAATTCTATATGGAACTGAATGCTAACAATCAAGGTGTGGAATGCCTTCGACTTCTCAATGAAATTATTGTTGACTTTGACGAGGTAAACGGTTTTTCTTTGTAAATTTAAATATCGTATATTGGAGAAGAAGATAAGATCTATAAGTATCTCAGACTAATTGTGTATGCGGAGTGTGCTAGAAACCTAGTTTCTATATCCGTTGTGTAGCTTTGTGCTTAATTCCAAACAACAACAACAATATTTCTCCGAAGCTATTTTAAACGTTTCAGAATTATTTCCTCAAAGTTTATGTTACTTTCCATTTATTTTAATAAAGAACCTGCGTGATTTTTTCTTACCCATTTTCCTAGCTCACAAATAAAAATTATGTTTACTTGGTTTTGGTTTCTCGCATGATAGAGTTCTTCGACAAACTCATTATGTTCAGTAAATACCTTCATATCTTCATTTTACTCTGTAGTTTATCATACTCGTTCATTTTATTTAAAAATAGTTTGGCATCACTAGTCTTTCGTTTGTTCACGTACAATAAATATATCCCATAAAAAAACGGCTGTCAAAGTTGAATTGTTGTACTGCCCATCTAAAGTATTTTTTTTCCAAATTTCATCAAAACTGGTTCAGCTGGTTCCTCACAGCAACTTGTGACGTCAGAAAAGTGAATAAGACTGCCTTATATAATATAATATATCATAATAATATTTATAACATCCTGAATAAACAATTAAGTAGGTGAGCAATTTTAATAATTTTCTGATCGGCAAATGGCATACCAAGCCCTTCGTCCCTCAGTGGCACAGTGGTATGTCTGCGGACTTGCACACTAAAAACTGGGTTTCGATACCCGTGGCGGACAGAGAACAGATAGCCCATTGTGTAGCTTTGTGCTTAATTCAAAACAAACAAACCAAGCCCTTCTCTTAATGAAAGTTTGAAGTATATAAGTAAAATAAATTATCAATCCATTATCGGTATTCTTTTTGAGGTCCTTCCAATACACTCTAAATGTTTCACTTTAAACGTTTTGCATGTTATTTTAAGAAGATTTTATCCATACATGTTTTATTTGTTTGTTTTTAGAACGCTGAAAACACATAAACTGTCGCTGAAAATGAGCAAAATCTCTGTGAAGATTTTCATAAGCATTGATTTCCAAACAAAATTGTAGATTGTATATTTTCCTATGTACGTTTGAAGTATGTAGTATTAGTTTGAGAATTTTTACATTTCAACAAACTGAGGATGCAGTCGTTAGCATAATGTCTTCTCTTCTTCCGCGTTTTCCATAAAGTAATCCGACTTTTCCCATGCGGTAGCTCTTGCACAGTGCAAGTACAGATTTATAGTGGCAAGAGTTTGAATTCTGATTTTTTTCAGCTCTTAGACGACGAGAGATTTAAAAACATTGACAAGGTCAAGACCATAGGGAGTACCTACATGGCAACGATTGGTCTCCTTCCGGAATGTCGTATTCCTGTAAGTTTGAGTGTTATGTTCTCAATTTAATAGGTACTGTCTCACTTTTTGAGAGAACGAACAACTTATTATTTTATTAAAAAAAACTTTGATAATTTTGGATGAAAACCACAAGTGTTTTCTAGCAATGTTTAGAAATATCTATTCTGTTTAAATAAATTTCAAATGTCCAGTATCTTGCTCAATTGTAAACAAAGTTGTTGTTGTTTTTAATACATCTCAGACATCTTACGATTTGATACATTACAAGCCAACAGTAGAAGAAAATAACCAGTTCTACAGTAACATTCAATGCGTTTTCCACTGTTTTCCCTGCGTATTACAATCGATTCGTACCAGACGCTATAAAATTTTTCGAAGACTAACCAATACGATCACTACTTTATTTAATTTTAAATTTTAATAATATTTTAATAACTTTGATATAAGAAAAGACATTGGTTAAATACATTATACAATAGGCTACCAATCGATAGCAAAATGGTGGCCTTATAGAAATGTTTTAGTTTTATTTATATATTTCTTGATGGTGTTGGATACACGACAAATCTTTACAACAGCCATCGATTCGCATTGCACAAAGCTTACGGAGTTGTAAGATTTGACACACCATCTGTATGTGTTATCCCCTGTATACTAGATCGAATTTAATGCACATGACTATTATCCAACAATGAAGGCAGTGAAACATATTTTATCTTTGGTCAAAGATATTATTTAGTAAACATAAGTATTTCTCCTAATGTTTTCTAAGCTGTAAAAATTATTTTATGCTAGGACGACAACAATGACGAAGCAGCCGAACATATCAGCACCCTAGTGGAACTTGTGTTTGCTATGAAAGACAGACTGTCAGACATAAACGAAAATTCTTACAACAATTTTATGCTTCGAGTAGGTGAGTTATCCAGTTGTTATGCAATATCTGTATGTGAGGCTTAAAAATCAAGATGAGTTTATTATTTTTACAAGTTACGATAATATTCAAATAGATGAAAATGTGAACATATGAACATACGATATTATTATTCATCCTTAAATTGTAATTCTCTAGTAATTCAAATGCAGTTTACTTACTTTTGGTAAAGTTTACTTGCTGTCATATATTTTCCCTTCTTTCGATGTGTGATTTGAATCGAAAATGATAGAATAATTTTAATAAATTAAAATTACTTAGGACTTGTCTCACATTCCAAAATTTAGGTTTGGTTAACTTTCGACCTCTTTGATGGAGCAACAGTTGGGCGTATATATAAATGTAATAAATTTAGAATGAGCTATAAAAAAATTCGGTTGAATGGATACTTTAGAATATTTTTAAATTAAAATTCTGAAAAGTGTATTGCACGGATACTTCTTATTGAATATTAATAAAATCTAGTCGTAATATAGTTAATTTTGTTGTCACTAAATATGTAGACATACGACACATCTAAGTTAAAGTACATAATTCTTTCATAGTGATCAAAGAAATACTTTCCAAGCCCTCTTGTGGCTCAGCGGTAAGTCTCACAACTGACAATGCTAAAACTGAGAATCGTTCCCCTGAGTGAACAGTGCTCACATAGCTTTGTCTTTAATAGCAAACAAGCGTTATTTTCTTGCAAATAGAAAATTTCAAAAATTAGTTGATAAATGAAATGAGAAATAATGTTTTGTTCTACCATTCTTTTTACCATCAATTTTATTTAGTTTACTGAAATAATACAATACTTCAAAATTTTTATTCAAAATTCCTTCGGTCGAATGTGACTCAAATTCAAAAGCATTAGACACTTTAACGGCACTAATATAAGTATTCATTCATTCATTCACCATTAGATTCCATCAAGGAACATAGGGCCGCAATCGCTTGCGGATTCTTCAACAGGTATTTAAGTGACTAGGTTGTTAGCCCACTGCATCGAGCCGTCCCTAATTTAATAGTGTAAGACTAGAGGGAAGGCAGCTAGTCATCAGCACCCACCGCCAACTCTTGCGCTACTCTTTTACCAACGAATAGTGGGATTAATATAAGTATACTTCAAGTAAATTTCTTGTAAAAGATTAAAATCAGGGGCAAAATGTAATTGTTTTTAAGTTGTTACACTACTTACTTCCTATTCGTTATTACTACAGCAAAACCCGACATACCTCATGTCTTTGAAAACGGTGACCATGAGAAATTGTTTATTTTCGTTTTTGAATTTCGCGCAAAGCTACGCGAAGGCTATCTGCATTAGCCGTCCCTAATTTAGCAGTGTGAGATTAGAAGAAAGGCAACTAGTCATTACCACCCACCGCCAACTCTTGGGCTACTATTTTACCAACGAATAGCGGGATTGACCGTACCATTTAACGTCCTACGACTGAAAGGGCAAATATGTTTAGTGTGAAGGAGATTCGAACCTGCGACCTTCAGATTGAGACTGGAGCGCCATAACCAAGAGAGAAGAGACAAAGGTCACAATTAATGTTTTGCCACCGACACTAGGTTTGCAGAAGAGGTGTTTTAGTCTCTAGTTCTTCCAGTGAAATTAAATACACAAAAAATCCTGCTCTCATCGCATAACGTAGATGCAGTTACCCGTAGAAATTATCCAACAAATCATGACGCAGAACTAATCGCATGTGAATATTTGGTCAGAGACATGAAAGACAAAGGAACTTAAATAAATGTAAATAATAGCAATATTAACAATATAATCTAAGATTTTCATGTGTTTAAAGTCAAAAGTTCGCAAATAAAACCAGTAAAATTTAATGTAGTATATGACACAATTCACCCAGTTCTTGTAGGACGCAAGTAGCTCATTTTGAAAGACAAGTACTTCTTTTCTAAAATACATGTAGTTCTTATGAGGAAGTAATGTTTCTTAAGTAACTGATGATGAGTTACACGTTTTTCTGCTCAGGTATTAACGTAGGACCTGTAGTAGCTGGAGTGATTGGAGCAAGCAAACCGCAATATGACATCTGGGGTAACACTGTTAACGTTGCAAGTAGGATGGACAGTACTGGATTACCAAATCACACTCAGGTAGTAATAATGTTTAAAAATAAGGAGTACTACATGTTTGTTTGTATTTATAACTTCAGATTTTGGGTATACACATTTACATGGCAGAGCATAAGAGCCACACTTCAAAGTAAATCACCCACAATATCCATCATAAAAAAATAACAAGATGATTTTACCTATTATTACAATAATTTCTTTACTATCAGTAAATAATCTAAACCAATGAACGTTAAGTATTTATTCACAGGAACTATCCTGATAATTGTTTAAACTCTATAAATGATGTGTGCAAATGACTTATCCAAAGCAAAACACACCAAACAACTCAATTTCTCTGTCTAGGAGAGTAATAAAGAAAAAAAATTATTAGAGTAACATGAATCCGGTAAATAATTTTGTTTACGACATTTTACTTGCCATATCATTGTAATAGGTCATTGTAACAAGTTTTAAAAAGTTAACACATCGCTAACAATAAAAGAAACGCATTGTTTTGTTCTTTCAGGCTCGTTTTAATTCTATTAATCAACAATTTCCTTTATTCACAGGACTTGTTCACTGTCCTATTTGATGAGGATATTAAATTGTCCTCTACGTATGGTTTCATTACATTCTTTTAACACATGTTTCTGTGAAACAGCACATGAAAGCAACATCTAATGTAAGGCCAGCATGTCTGAATGTAAATGGTGAAGCGTTAGGTCCAAAACCAAAAATAACGATCCCTAACGTTTGAGCAAAACCGTTACACATCAAAAATAATTTGTCACACACATAAGAGAAAGATAATGGAACAGCACCCGAAATGTTCATAAATGTGAATATTAGAAGCCAACAACCAAACAGACAAAACTATACAATGTGAACTCAATCATTTCTGTAGACCAACTTCACACAACTCACTTGCTACTCCGGGTTTACCTATACAATGTGAACTCAATAATTTCTGTAAACCACCTTCACATAACCCACTCACCACTTCTTCTTTACTTACAGAATGTGAACTCAATAATTTCTGTAGACCAACTTCACATAACCCACTCGCTACTCCAAGTTTACTTATACAATGTGAACTCAATAATTTCTGTAGACCAGTCTCACATAACCCACTCACCACTTCTTCTTTACTTATAGAATGTGAACTCAATCATTTCTGAAGACCAACTTCACATAACCCACTCGCTACTCCGGGTTTACTTATCCAGTGTAAACTCAATCATTTCTGTAGACCAGCCTCACATAACCCACTCACCACTTCTTTACTTATAATAGAATGTAAACTCAATAATTTCTCTAGACCAGCTTCACATAACCCACTCACTACTCCGGGTTTACTTATGTAATATAAACTCAATCATTTCTGTAGCTAAGCCTCACATAACCCACTCACTACTCCGGGTTTACTTATATAATGTAAACTTAATCATTTCTGTAGATCAGTTTCACATAACCCACTCACTATTCCAGATTTACTTACACAATTTAAAATCACTCATTAATTCAGACTAGTATTCACATAATCCACTCGCTACTCTGGATTTACTTATAAAGTGTCGCTTTGGAAACAGTGGCAGTTTTCATGCTATAGGCTTACGAAGCTGACATCTCGAATATTTGGTTCCAACTGTACGTGGAGCAGAAGCTGGGCTCATTTTGTTTATATGGGCGGAAACCAATCATTAATCTGAAAATTCGAACGGTCGTCACACAAGAACATCTTAAGAGACCAGTTTCATCAAAACTTAGACGACCTAAGTAGGTCAAAACGTTGTTCTCAACTTTATCTTAGTAAAACTGTTAATACCCATACCAGCCGTCTTTAGATACATTTTTACTTCAAGTGGGTTTTTCGTCATCACAAATAAACTTTTATCGTGCTGGTCATCAAACATTTAAAGATTATGGTGCATCTACAATCTCACTCTAATTTGTCTGATATACCTTGTCTGGCCAAACGCCACATCTTAGGCCAACCAAGTGTTTTTAATGTAATGTTCCAATCGCTTGCTTCTTCGCTATCAAAACAATTAGCACTGACGCAAAAACACATGACAAGACTGTCTCGTATCAAATATATTTTTGGTCTAATCGACACGGGCTTATTTTGAAATTTAACAAAATAGAGCTACTTCACAGAATTGCGCACTCTGTAATTACCAGAATTAAACTGTGTAAATAAACCAGAATTATATTAAATAATAAGAATACTTCAAGTATTTAAGGTGCATGTATATCCATACGAGATCTGTTCAAAAAATACGCAGACTGACGTCATAAAACAAAATGTACTTTATTTAGCAGTTACAGGTCTGGGACCCCTTCAAAGTACTCTCCTTCCCAACGCACACACTTATCCCAACGGTGTTTCCACTTGTTGAAACAGTCCTGGTACGCTTATTTTGTAATGTCCTCCAGCTCCTACGTCGCATTTGCCTTAATCTCGGGAATCGTCTCAAATCTTCTTCCTTTCAAGGGTCTTTTGAGTTTGGGGAACAAGAAAAAATCGCAAAGAGCCAGGTCAGGTGAGTAGGGGGGTGGGGAAGAACAGTGATCGAGTGTTTGGCCAAAAACTCACAAGTTCTGAGGCACAAATTTCGCAGCAACGCGGTGCATCTTCAATTTTTCAAGTCAAAATCTCGTAACAAGATCCAACTGATATCCCACACTCTTCAGCAAGCTCCCTTACAGTCAGACGTCGATTTGCCCGCACCAGGGTGTTGATTTTGTCGACGTGTAGGTCGTCAGTTGACGTGGAAGGACGTCCAGGACGCTCATCATCTTCAATGGACTGTCAACCATCCTTAAAACGTTCATGCCACTTGAAACATGCCGTACTCTTCATAGCAACATCACCGTAAGCCGTGTTAAGCATAGAAAAAGTTTCAGTTGCAGATTTTCCAAGTTTAACACAAAATTTCACAGCAAGTCGTTGCTCCTTCAGGTCATTCATTCTGAAATCCGCCAAACGAAAAAATCGCACTTCACTTAAAACCGCGTAGCTAATACACAAATGAAGATATCTGCAATCGGGAAATGGCGTCGTAATCAGCTGATCTGTGCAAACCTAGCGACACCAAGCAGATTCCCCTGGAACCAACTGGAGCCGCACAATTCAAACAGTCCACGTATTTTTTGAACAGCCCTCGTATATATATATTAATTGTTCAGTTTGTGTATTGTGTGTAACGTAAGAACGTGATTTTTCTTATCGCACGCTATTAAACACTGCGCGTATTTTTTTCTTCTTAAAAGTATTTACGTTTCCTACTAAAATATAAACCCACATTAAACACGTAAAAATGAAAAATAATATTTCGGTCATCTTGTGCGAGAAATTGATGAAATGAGCGAAGGTGAAAATGATTTAAATAAAGTCATGTTTATAGTAATTTCAACAAAAAGACTAAATAGCTAGATTTGAGTGTTTTGAAATAGTATTATATTGTGTAAAATTATGAAAGCAAGGTGCATAAGTATATATAACATGTGAATAACCCTCAATTTCTACTGTTTAATAATTTCATGAATTTAACGAAATTGTTAAACAGTAGCATTAATGAAATATTAATTTAACTTTGTTGCTAACATGTTAAATATAGACCGATAGGAGATTTGGAGCATAGTTTAAAATACACTGATCTAATTAATTAAATTATAATCAGAGTCTTCCGCATGACAGCTACGAGAACTTGTACTGTTATTAAACAATGTTAATGGCATATTCGTGCTACTTGTTATACAAAACAAGAATCTGGCGATCAATCATATGATTTGATATGTACTACTGGAGTCCATCTACGTAATCGCTTACTTGATATTATAGATTTTGAAGACTAAACAGTTATTGGAAACTGTTGTTTGTTTGTTTGTTTTTTAGTGTACCTGAGACACTAATTCAAGTCATACGTCGATATGGCAAACTGGAAATGAGTCATTCAATGAGCTGTTTTGATGATATGGCTCACTCTCCCATCACACTTGCTTCTAGTTCATTATCACTGCCTAGAGGTGAATCAGACGCAGTGCTGTCAAGCGTCTTCCTGGAGCATCTAGTACGTGTTCAATCAAACTCAATCCCATTAATAACGAAACCATTTTTACGATACAGATGAGTATGGTAGGAATGCGTGTTGTCATCCATTATATGGCAACACTAATTATTGTAAGATTGCACATTATTTGGCATAACATTCATTGTACCGTATTGTACCACATAAAGATAAGTAATATCCCTCATGCTGATCCTTACAGAAAACAAACATGTCACTACCGCCATAAAAATATATTTTATTCTGTAAAAGTGAAACTAAAGATTGTTCACTTCCTTGTCTGAATGAATACAGTCTCCTATCTCGTTGTAAAGTGACCCATGATTGATCTGTAAGCAAAGCATTTGTGTACATGTCACTTAACCTATCCATGTTCTTGAAGAAAGGTTGTTTAGTAGTGGTGGGCGAGGTTAACCACGCCAACCTTTATATAACCCGTTTTTAACTATTTGCAGTCTCGTTTGTTGTACAATTTCTGCTCTAATCTGTTTGATTCAATAGAGAAGCGAAAGTCCTCTGTTGATTTGAGCCCATATTGTCAAACACCAATGATGTTGCAGGGTTTTCGAAAATTATCTATACTGTCCAGGACTCCGTGGTATTGAATCGATGATCTTAAAGCAGGTCTACGTTCTGCTAATTACAATTTCTGAAGATTTAACCATCCTAACGCGATTTGTTGCGTTTAATTATTTTCTAGTTAACCTGATGCACTCATCATATCCCAAACATCTAAACATCTTTATTGGAATTCCGTCAGATTTCTTAGGAATCTGATTCATTTTTAAAATTTCTAATTTTGAACACAGAGATTTTTTGCTTTTATATATAACTGAAATGTGTGTATCATATTACATTATTAGCCACCTAATACCTGTTATTCATAACATTTAATCCTAGGATGGCATTAATTCTAGGATGTGAATGACATTAAAATAATAGTAGTCGTGACTTGTCATAACTAGAATAAAGAACAAACTTTAATCACCTATGAATTATTTTGAGCAGCATAGTTTCGATATCTTCGTTTGAATAATATATGTGAGTTTAAGTTGTTGGAAATTAAGTGAACATATTAATTGATTTCAATTATTTTGAAATTATTATTCTGATATTCGTAAATATTATCGGTTTTTAGCAGCTTAAAAATAGTTTTCAAGATATATCATAGATATGTCTACTGAATGGCTGAAACTGGTTTGAATAAGGAATCCAAATAAAATAGACGTAGCCACTTGTAGCAGCTCTAGCTTCTAAATCCTAAAAAGTTTGAAGTTCATCTTTTCATGTTTTCTGTTTATTGTTCAGGTTACTGAAGATATCTACTTTCTACTGAAAAATTATCCCTACGTATTCCGGTGTAGAGGTTGTGTGAACGTTAAAGGAAAAGGAGAGATGACTACCTATTTTCTACTTGGTAGAAAATCGTCTGAAGAACAGTCGCCTCCATGGAATTCAAGATTGTCCCCAGAACAATCGGAACCACCTGTAGATCTCCATCTACAGAAACAGAATGAGAATTGCTCATCCTTACATATGTTTAGCCACGACAGTTCGCAAACTAGTGGTCGGGGAAGCATGTCGAGCAATAGTGGGAACACAACTCCAAAGACTAGCAAAATCGAAGCAGACAACGATAAAGTAAAACCAGTGAATGAAATAACATCCCATCGTTTGTCAGCTGTTTTATCGCAGCAGAATTTGGGTTTTCGCCGATCTGCACCATCCCTGGAATATTGTGATCTACAGATTGTTTGTGGCCACAGTTGTTACCCTTCCAATCGAACAACATTATTTAATCAAAATCAAAATAATTCCCAATATATTATGCATTTAAATTCTGTATTATTGACGCCCTCTGCTGAAGGACAAAAGATATGTTCAACACCTGAATCATCAGCTCAACGAGAATTAACGGAATATGTAAACGAAATTGAAACTAGTCGTGATTTTCCAGGAATCTCATCTTCTGTTATATGGCATTGCAGTGTTACAAACCCTTTAGTACCAGACATGATTTTAAACAGCCTTTTATCCACTTACAACTCTTCCTGTTTCTTTGATGAATTATCCAAGTGTCAAAATCTCAGTTTATTGAACATTACAAATAACACAGAAAATCAACTTAAAAAAACTATTAAGCAATTTCAACCTTTTCCCAAACTTATTCAGTCGCTTTCGCACAGTTGTTTTTCTATAATTAAAAGTAATAAAGAAAAATGTTTCCCAGAAATAGCTAGCAATAAGAAACTAAATAGAAACAAAGAACATGGCGACTACAAATATTCTGACCACGTGAATAAAGGAAACTATTCAGAAAAAGCTTCCTGCCAAAAATTAAAAAAAACTAAAGCTTTACCTGAAACATTGAGAGGAAACAAAAATGTAACAAAGCATTGCTTCAAAGAAAACAAGTCCAATAAACAGCAGAGTCTAAAAACATCTTATTTCATAACTGGCAGAGATCCTTTCAGAAACATTTGGAATAAGAGGCACTACAAGATGTCTGGCCAGCTATATGTTGAACAGCATCAAAAACGGTTGTTTCAAGCAGACCAGATACATTTTATAGACATGCCAGAAACAAGTATTTATAAGTTAAATATGATACAGTTACCTTCATGGAATAGTGAAATTAAGCCTTTTTATAATTTTCCTAAGAAGATGGCTCAGAGTTATAAAAGGAGTCATCTTTTTAATATGGCAGGCAAGACACTTCAGAGTTTGGCAAACACTGGCTGCTTCGTAAATAAATACATTTCGTCAGCCAGAGGTGATGACCTTAGGCATCAGGTTATGGAAAAATGCTTTGTCGAAGTCACGAGTAATTTATGCTCTGAAAGAGGTAGTAAAGCGATCTTTATTTGCAAAAGAAATGTTATTTCGACAGTCTGTGGTCCTGGCAGTGAATACAGCAAGGAAAGCAGCAGTAATAGCGATGGTGAGTCGGAGGAAGAGAATGTTGAGGGTGACAACAGCCGCTGTCATAACGATAACGAATGAGTTTTTGGGACACGGAAGTGAGTCCATGTTTATGGACTATGTATATGACAATACCAATTCTATTATAAATGGTCTTAGCCGTGACATATTTATTTCTTTTGTCCACTAACGACGGACCAAAGGACATTACAGTCAGTAACCGATAATGTTATTTGGACATTCAGTGATTCCTTGTATTAAATACAAATGTCATTTAAGTGTTATGATGATGCCAGTCTTACAAGTTCGAAGCACTTTTTTGTTTCTATTGGCTGAAGTTCGTACATCATATTATTAGTAACATAATTTGAGTTTAGAAAAATTATTATCAACGATACTTAATTTCTTTCGTCATCTTTTAGTAGGAGGGTAAACGATACAAGTTACCACTCTAGTTAATTAGTTGTCAAGGGAATACATACCGTGCAATTACCACAAACTTACCACTGTTCGCAAACTGTGAACCTTAATGTATTTTATGTGTCAGAAAATTATTATATGTAAGCATTTACTATAAGTTTGAGCGAATGCTGTCATTACAGCAAGGAAAAGAAATATGAGTGTTTTTGAGGCTAAGACCCAAAGTTTATACAGTAACTTGAACAGTCAGTGCTTCTGTTGGGATTAAAAAAAGACGAAACTGCGAGGTATAAGTTTAAAATTTTTTTGGAAAATATTTGTTGATGACGAAAGATTGAATCTATCAATAATGACTTAGTAACAATAATTAAAATAATAAATAACGTAAAATAGACTTACTGTTGTTGTGTGAGTTAGAACAAAACTATAAAAGCGGAGCGATCAAATGAATATAATCCGATGCTCCTTAGTTAAAACGAAACGAAACCAAATACAAATGTTTGGGAAAAAATCCAAGGAATTGCACTATAAGATTAACAAAGTACAAGTTTGACAACTAGTAGTGTTTGCTCGAGATCTATAGCATTTTCATTAAGATTTACGGCATGAATATAGCTCAAGAGGAAATAAATATCGTCTAATAGTTTAGTAGTATGATAAACAAGTTATATGTAATGTCTAAAGGCTTAACCTAAAACTAAAGAAAAACGGGAAATGTATTTATAGTTAGCTTAATTTGTTTTATGAATTAACTCGAACTTTTTATAAGCACATATTTCTGTAATTCTTCAACAGTTAATTTACTTAATTGAAATTGTTTTAGTTTAACAAAAACAAGTTTTCATTTTCTGTAGCTTTCGGTGTGTATTAAAATAATGAAAGTTGTAATAAATATAAATTGAAAACTAGCTTCGCTAAATTTAATGAAAACAAAACCAAAGACCCATCCAATATAACTCTAATGTTAATTCAGTTTCACCTACATGCAGCAAACAGTTGTTGTTTTAGATCACTTTAACTTGTTTTTATTGTGAAGAAAAGGGTAAGAAGTGACCCAAGTGAAGATTGCAACATTATACAGAGAACAATAAAAGAATAAGAAAACGCTAGCTTAAAATTTGGAAAGACAGTATAGGCTCTAGATCAAACAATATACTTTTCTAATAACGTAATTTATTTACACAATTAGTTACTACCGGCATGGAAACTAGGAATTTAAAAACTGATACCTTCCATATAAAAAATAAAAAAATTCCTTAATTTTCTTCCAGGTCGGAAACAAACATAAAATACGCTTTTGCAATATGAACGTTTTCATCAATCGTTCTTATTGCCCACGATCCAACGTAAGCAATTATAGCAAGGTACTAGGTACAACTGTTCCACAATGATTAAGGGTATTATTAAAATTTTACGTACCTCTAAATGAATCATATGTCATGATATCCATATCCCCACCCTGCCTCTTCTTAAATTAGAGGGAGTGTAACTGCAGTGCTCGTGCTACAGTGAAACTATGGCATTAATCTTTCTTTCAAATTTGTACCTAACTTACCTTGATTTTCCAACACCACTTTCTCCAATTATAAGAATTTTCAGTGTCATTAAAACATCCACTTCCATTCTTATACTTAAAAAATAATGAGATAATGTGATAAGTTTGTGTCAAATTGTGAACGTATTTATACCAAATTAACCTTAGAAGTCAGCATAAATTCCCAACGTAGCTAACAACCCACAGAACATACTAACAAACTCACAAATATCGGAAGTCCAGCTCGCAGAAGCGCAGTATAACATAACAAGCAATATATATACGTTACGTCAAATCCATGTCTGGCTGTAGCGCTTATTTTTGTATAAAAATGATAATAAATAACACAAAACAAAGGTTTACATTTAAGACTTTTGCAATACGAAAGTAGGGGGAAAACAACAAATGTGATACTTAGTTCTGAAGGAATACGAGTATTTAAGTTTAAAGCAAAGCTAGAAAAGCAATCTGCCGGGTCCTCTATTAACAATAACATATTTTTTCTTCACAATATTTACACGAAGGAACTATAACTTGCACTGAGGATACAAAACTGGAGGCAGAGGCAACCTCAATAAAATAAAGAGCTTCAACTTCAATCAGAAGCTGAGATATATTTATTTCTCCTTCATAGTCCACATACGCTCGCCCGCTGCTAATATAGCGGTAAATCTACGGATTTACAACACTAAAATACTGGGTTCTATTCCTATCGGCGGGCTCAGCAGATAGCCCCATGTGGCTTTTCTAAAGAAAAACACATACACCACACACGCTATGGTTTGTTTTGAATTTCGCGCAAAGGTACAGGAGGCCTAGCTGCGCTAGCCGTCCCTAGTTTAGCAGTGTAAGACTATAGGGAAGGCAGTTAGTCATCACCACCCACGGCCAACTCTTGAGCTACTCTTTTACCAACGAATAGTGAGATTGACTGTCACATTGTAACGACCCCATGGCTGAAAGGGGGAGCAAATTTGGTGTGACGGGGATTCAAACCAACTACCCTCAAATTACGAGTCGAGTGCCTTAACCAGCTAACCATGTAGAGCCTCATCTAAACTGCGTATAATGTTAGTGTTTACTTTTTAATTCAACGTAAACAGAAGATTATTAAACATTTTCTATCAACAGTAAGTTCTGAGTCAACGAAAGACTTTGAAAATAGTTTTAGTTTATACTGATACTGCAGTCGCAAAAGTTCAGGTATTTAGAAGACCAGAATTATTTATTTATTTCATTAAATGTTATATATGAAGAACATGATACTCATTTACAACAAACGAACTTTAAAACAAATAATAAAGAAAGCATTTTCAGAATTCAAATATTATAACACATATATTTATAATTACTTAAACTGTCCATGTCGATTATTTACCTGTTGTGTTGTTGTTTTTCCAGTTCTGAAAATATCTTGTGACAGTGTAGGACGTTTACAGGTAAAACAAGCACTCATGTTACTGAAGTACGTTTCTAATTAAGATTGAGATTTAAGTCCTATAAAGTTTACTCTTTGATATGTTTGTTTATTATTTTTGGAAATACCATATGGTGTTGGACAAAAGCAATACTGTTTATTCTCCATTTTTGTGTAATTAGAGTGCAGTGTGGACAAAAAGACATATTACACTTGCGTACATAAATGAGCTGAGCATTCTTTAGCCATTAGTATACTGGACTGAGAATTCCGCCACTGAAAGGGTGAGCATGTTTGGTGTAACGATTATTTGAACCTGTGAACACTCAATTTACGAATCGAGCGTTCTAACCATCTGGCCATGCCGGGCCCCTAAGGTATGTGGAATAAGTTATGAGTGATTGTAAATTCAAACTAATCGATTAGTAAAAAAAATTTGTGGTTCTGTTGACAAGTTTCTTTCCCTCTAATCTACAAGTTCAAAATTAGGGATGTCTAGTACAGGTATTTGTGTTACTTTGCGCGAACAAAGAAATGCACAGAAAGGTTAATATTAACAAATTCTATTTCGAAGTTACTGTGACTAAAAACAATAGAAGATGTTCTTTAGAAACAAAGCAAAATGTAAAGAAAGAAGAATGGGTGATAAAAAAGAAATTAGTTATTTAATAGCTACTGGAGACTTCCCACATCTTTGGTGTTCTGTCGAATACTTGTTTTCCTTCTTATTATTTTGCACTCTTCTGTCCCAGCAGAACCATATTTATAGTTGTATTTGTCTTCGCGCGACGTTATACAATGAGTTCTAGCTACCACGGGAAGTCGAACTCTGGATTTGTAAGATCTTATCCTCATCACTGACCAAGTGTCGTCGTAATTACTCTTTTAAAATGTTGGTGGCTATTCAGCTCTCGAGTTGTTAATAAAATAATAAGAACAATACTCTCGTGAAATCGTGTTTCAACCTTAAGCGCATCTACACTTATATTGATAATGTTGGGTTTGCTTTCATCCCCCATTTAATTAATTGAATTAGTTCTTTATGCTGATGAAATGCTGAACGTAAGGTCTTTGAAGCTTTTAGTATAATTATTTAGTCACGATTAACTGAAATATAACGTTAATAAATGTAAGTATTTGGTCAATAAAGTGGCTTTCTTATAATTACGAATAGCACATTTTATCTTTCAAGTCATCAGCTATTCTGTCTAACAATTACGTATAATATGCAGCCACTGTTACTTGGACTGTATCCTTAAGATTAAAGATTTAATAAACGTTTCTCAGTCAGATTAAATTTACCCTAATTTGAGTGTTATTAGTGGGGAAAATCCATTAGCAGGATTTTATTTTATTGTATTATCTTATATACGATTATGTTTTTAATCATAAAATGTTAAAACCATTTAGAATATATCAAATTTTGTTTTCCAAATAATTAACAACCTCGACTACGTGCATCTGAAGTGTTCGTCTTCTCAAAGCTTTCAAATGCATAAATCAACGACAAAAAGTAAGCTGTGCAAGAACTTACCTTTGGTACAATAATCGTGAAACGTTTTCAAATATTTATTAGATAATAATGGGACGCGATTGTGAATGTGTGTATGCTGTTAACTAATATTTGCTTCGTATGTGTTTATTAGTGTCCTAACTTTTGTTGTAAAATTCTACTGTTCCACTAAATGAACATGTATAACAAAAATTGCATTAGATTAAACTGTGGGACAAGATCGGACTGTTCATTAACGTTCTGGAGTGTTTTTCTTATAGCAAAATCACGTCGGGTTATCTGCTGTACCCATCGAGGAGAATCGAACCCCTGATTTCAGCGTTATAAATCCGCAGACTTACCGCTGTTTCAGCGGGGGATGTAACGTGCTAGACTGTGGAGCTGAGATTCTGCAGATTTCGTCCCATTATTGTAAATGGGACAGCGACAATTTTATGGATTTACAACACTTAAATCCAGGGTGCGATTCCCGCGATGAACACAGCAAGCAGCTCTGCTCTTCACGAGCCATGGATCGGTTTTAAAGGTTGTGGTTAAATTATATTACGTAAGGTACACAGGATTTAGCACTGGTTGGCTTTGACTAATTTTTTTCGCCCTAGTTTCTTAATTCAAAATTAGGAATGGCTAGCGCAGATAGCTTTGTATGAAAGTGGACCCTTATTCCTTTGTTCCTTAATGTTATTAAGTATAAAAGATACTCCCGTCTTGATTTTTTTTTAATTAAGCACAAAGCTACACAATAAGCTATCTGTGCTCTGCCCACCACGGGTATCGAAACCCGGTTTTTAGCGTTGTTAGTCCGCAGACATACCGCTGAGTCACTGGGGTGCTCCCGTCTTGAAAATTCTGAATCCATTGTTATGGTCTGATTGCATATTTTACGTTGGAAAGAGCTGTCACATATCCTTTTCAATATTTGGTGATATCATACACACTACCTCCAAAACGACAATGTCAGAAAGTAGTTCCGATACATGCCATTTCATCGTGACTTGCTTTCGGTTTTTCTTGATCATCTGTATATTAAAAATATTTTAATATAACGTACTCGTATAATAGGTTTAATAATCAAATGGCGTCAGAACGTTTTGTTTTTTTGTTTTGAATTTCGCGCATGGCTACTCAAGGGCTATCTGCGTTAGTCGTCCCTAATTTTGCCATGTCTTGGGCTACTCTTTAATCAAAGAATGGTGGGATTGACCGTCACAATTTAACGCCCCCACAGCTGAAAGGGCGAGCATGTTTGGTGCGACGAGAATTCGAACCCGCAAACCTCAGGTTACGAGTCGAACGCCTTAACTCACCTGGCCATTCCAGGCCTCAGTACATTTTGTATAAAATAAATCGAAACTTGTTGCATAGAAATTAGTTTAGTTTTAAATACTTCATATAATGATAGACAAACATCTAAATTTTGTGTGGATTAAACTGTAAAGTACACATTTCACACTTGTGTAATAAAGAGGAACACGATAATTTAATTGTTTTTAGGGTTAGTAGGTGCATGGTAGAAATTGACTGTTTTGATTTTGGACCGACGTTATAAAAGGTTTAGTTTGAATGTATAAATTCTAGGTTTAAGTTTCGTAAAGTGATCTTCGTGACAATACGAGGGCTGTTCAAAAAATACGCGCACTGTTTGAATTGCGCGGCTCCAGTTGATTCCAGGGGATCCGCTTGGTGTCGCTAGGTTCTCACAAATCAGCTGATTACGACGCCATTTCCCGATTGCAGATATCTTCATTTGTGTATTAGCTACGCGGTTTTAAGTGAAGTGCGATTTTTTCGTTTGGCGGATTTCAGAATGAATGACCTGAAGGAGCAACGACTTGCTGTGAAATTTTGTGTTAAACTTGAAAAATCTGCGACTGAAACTTTTGCTATGCTTAACACGGCTTACGGTGATGTTACTATGAAGCGTACGGCATGTTTCAAGTGGCATGAACGTTTTAAGGATAGTCGACAGTCCATTGAAGATGATGAGCGTCCTGGACGTCCTTCCACGTCAACTGACGACCCACACGTCGACAAAATCAACACCCTGGTGTGAGCAAATCGACGTCTGACTGTCAGGGAGCTTGCTGAAGAGTGTGGGATATCAGTTAAATCTTGTTACGGGATTTTGACCGAAAAATTGAAGATGCACCGCGTTGCTGCGAAATTTGTGCCTCAGAACTTGTGAGTTTTTGGCCAAACGCTCGATCACTGTTCTTCCCCACCCCCCCTACTCACCTGACATTGCTCTTTGCGATTTTTTCTTGTTCCCCAAACTCAAAAGACCCTTGAAAGGAAGAAGATTTTAGACGATTCCCGAGATTAAGGCAAATGCGACGAAGGAGCTGGAGGACATTACAAAAGAAGCGTACCAGGACTGTTTCAACAAGTGGAAACACCGTTGGGATAAGTGTGTTCATTG